>NW_015648501.1:0-5112 GCF_001515625.1 Sinocyclocheilus rhinocerous
GGGCTGCAATTGTCAGCCGAGGCAGCCTGACGTTTAAAACGGCTTTCGGGTTAGTGTCTGCTAGGGAGCTGGAGGCCACTAAAAAGAAAAAAGGGGTCATTAGAAACGTGAGGAAAAGCCTGAGATGTGTGGGCCTGAGTTGCAAGCGGAGGCAGCCTCACGCTTCCTTCAGCTGCTGTAGGCCACGGGAAGGGAGTGGGGTTTGTGACATCCTGTAGAGCCTGTACGGCCTGCACCGCTAGCAGAGGCAGCCTCACATGCTTTTCCTCTTAACCACACAATTAGTAGTAAGTATTGAAACAGCTAGCCAGCCAAGCAGCACATCAGCTGGTAGAGACTTGGAGAGAGGTGCCTAGCAGTATGCCCAACGCATGCGAATTAGGTTGCTAGTTGTACAATAACAACAACAACAACAACCAGTTATTTGTTGGTTTGCACCTATAATTGTACACTGTTTAACTTTTCACGAAAATCTAATCTTTTTCATCTTATCTGTCTATCCGAGTAAAATGTGTAATTTAAAATACAGGTAAAAAGCTAGTGAAAATTAATACAGAAAATTTGAGTAATTTTATTTCGTGTTCTACGCAGTTTTGCGTCTTGGTTACAAAAAAATATATATATATCAACATCCATAATGTCATCACGTCCTTTAACAACAAACGACCTACCTTTAGCGACTTTACTTAATATTATTGCAAGGCCTGCAGTGCTAGCGGAGGCAGTCTCGCGCTAGCGACTGCAACGTGAGCTGGAGGCCCGGCTACATGTGGCGCTGCGGCCGGAAGAGCCTCGGTGAAAAGTTGAGCCGAAGCGGGAAGCGAATGAGGTTTTGCTGCGGTGAGAACTGGGGCGCGGCCCAGGCTCGTTTAAGCCCCGCCGCTGCGACAACTGGGGCGCGGCCCAGGCTCGTTTAAGACCTGCCGCTGCGACCCAAAGCTCGAGGAGAGCCGGGTCTTGTGCGGGACAATGATAGTGTCGAGTGGGCGAGTTCGAGGCTTTGCTCGATCTATTGGCCGCCTTGGCTGATTTGCAGGATGAAGAATCGATCGTACAGATCAGCTTTGTTTACCCTCCGTGAGAATGGTTCGTCGGGGGAAAAAAACCGGCGTTTGCTTCTGCCTTAAATACTATCCACTTTCCGATCAGAGGATATATTGGCATGGCCGAATGATACGAGGATGTCGGGGAAGTTGGAAGTCTCGCCGGTGGAGGCGAGGTTAAGCCTCTGTGTTGTGGAGAGCATGTGGGTGGTCGAGCAGAGCGACGGCCGCGATGAAGCTCGGCGGCGGTGACTGGCGGAAAAGGAGTGAGCCTAGGGCCAGCAGATTGCGATGGAGAATACGAATACGGAGAATACGGAGAATACCCGGTACAGGTCTCGTCGTCGTACGGAAAAAGTTGAGTCTGTGATATAATGGCTAAAGGAGCAAAACCGAATGCTGGAAAACTTTCGTGGAACTGAGGTAAGTTGGCTGTATATATACACGTATGTGCTTGTTAAGGTGATTAGCTGACGAGCTCCACCTGGGCCAGACTGATTGATTATCTGATCGTGCTCCTCCCGAACCTTGTTAATAAAACATCATAAATGGGAATGAAGGGTTCTGAGGAGACCATTCAAATATTTATATGCTAGGTGGCGCCATTTTAAGTGCTAAATCGAACTGCAGTAATGATAGGTATGAATGAAAAAATAAGTTTAAATACAAATAAAAAAAATAACCTGTAGGTTTTACTCATATAAGCAAAATTAAGTAAAATCATAGGAATTACCTGACATTACCTGCAGAATTCACCTCACTCCACCATTTTCTTTCTTCCAGTTTGACTCTCCAAAAAGAGCTGTAACTACTACCAGTCAAACATTAAAAAATGGCATGAAAATTATTTGACATATATGAAGGTTTATCAAACGTATATATTTTTGTAATAAAAAACATAACGCACCTTGCTTCTACCAACAAATTGTGCAATGACAAAATGGCTGCCATCCAGTCGAAACGGCGTGGCAGTGTGAAGTGTTAAAGTTGGAGTCCGTCTCAATAAGGAGGTTCAACCAACTCTGAACCTTGTTCAAATATCCACACTTGCAGTCTTGGCCACTTGAGAGCACATGCGCGCGACAGGAAGTAAG
The DNA here is from genome assembly GCF_001515625.1 of Sinocyclocheilus rhinocerous. Taxonomy (NCBI): domain Eukaryota; kingdom Metazoa; phylum Chordata; class Actinopteri; order Cypriniformes; family Cyprinidae; genus Sinocyclocheilus; species Sinocyclocheilus rhinocerous. Next base: position 2,138 of record NW_015648501.1, read on the forward strand.
TGCACAAGACTATCCCAGGTCTTAACAATGCCAAAGCGCAGTGCCCTAAATCCACACTATATCCACACTATCTCGAATAGTGCTCCGCAGAGGTATTAGAGGCTTAGTGTATCCCATCATGCAATTGGGAATCTTGCCAGAGAGACCAATCTGCTTCGAGTGTAAACTAAATGAGCCAATGCACATTGGCATGCGATGATTGCATCCAGCTGCCGCTGATCGCAGCGGGGGTATAAATAGTCAGCAGATGCACCGCATACTCAGGTTTTCGGTGACCCGGCCGCTCAGTGGTGGTACAGCAGCTGTGGCGACGGGACGTGACGTCTCTGTTCCCTTCTTCAGGGAACGAGGGTTACAATACATAAGCGAGACATTCCCTTTCAGTGGGTCACTTTCGACGTCTCGTCGGTGACCGACGAATTGGGAATCCCTACCAAAATGCCACGGATGCTGCCCCTTCCAGTGTCCTGTGCGAGCCTCCTGTGCCCCCTTTTTGGAGTAAGCCGGGGCTCGCAACAAGTAGACCAGTCACTGTTATCATAGCACTACCCACTCAGTGAGATTGGATAACACTGGGAAAACATACCCGTTCCTCTTGGAAAAGGAACGTTGCGGAAGCCCCATCCTTCCCGAAGGAGGTTTCGGAAGCATTACACATATGGAAACCGTTTAGGTGCATATGTAAGATTTAGAGGTGATTACAACTCTCTTGGGAAATGGCAGAAAGTCTGCCGGGGAAACACAGGCTCTGAGGCTATACCGTGTGCTTTATATATATGGGATCCGCTTAGGTCTCTACATATGGAACCCAGCCCTCTACTGGTTCTCAAGGATTCATTGAGTAAGGGCCTGGTGCTGGACGTTCTGCCACGTCTGGCTGCCAAGGGGATGGAGGAGCTCGACAGGGTCTACAGTACGGACTCTCTGGTGCGGTCTTAGCAACCCGACACTAAACCGAGGCCTCTCGGTGCTTCTACCCATTTGAGGTGAGAACACAGGAGGATACCAGTTCAACACGAAGGCTATAGAACCTAGTGAACGTGTTGGGGGTCGCCCAGCCTGGTCACCTGCCTCGAATCAGGTCCGAGAGGGCCAGTAGAGCACCACAAGCAGGACCTGCTCCTCGTCCACCCTGACTTTGCACAGTGTCTGTGCGAGAAGGCTCACTGGGGGAAACGCATATTTGTTAGGGGTGGGCGTCTTACAGTATTTCTAAGCCTGCAGATTTGCACCTAGCTTTGAATGGATGTTTGGCTGATTTTTTTTACGCAAATCTGGCAACCTCGGGACCTTCCCCTCTAATGTAAACGTCTGCGCTACTGCACAGCTAAAAGTGCTCTAAAAAGGCAAATAAGATAATAAAAGACGAAAAAGGCACATATTAGTGTGGTGTGATCATCTGTGTGCTCACCACATTGATTTTAAATAGACAACTGTATGTGATGCCTTACGTAGGCCGAGCGCTACGATCAAATATCATAGAAGATTAATGATCAGCATACGGTAAATAAAAATTACCAACACCTTGATCTACATGACAGAGAAAATGTATAGTTTTTATTCTGTGTGAACTTGCATGCGTGTTTACTCATTAAATTAACTTAGTAATGTTTTTACTATAGTAACTAGTTTAACTATATGGTATTTGCGGTAAAATCACAGTATCCACAAATTTACTATTCTCTCACTACAGTAACCATAATTATGCAGTTGTGTACTTTGTCCGCCTCTGTTAAACAGTTAAATCTTCAATTTTAGGAAATAACCAGTAATGCAAATCTTCCAAAAAGGCACAAGCAAATTTACAACCATAAAAAATATGTTCTGCAGTTTCAATTTGATCAACACAAAAGGAATAATTGTTAACATCAAGACCAAATCGACATCTTCAAAATTCTCTAGAAGGATAAATTCCATTAAGAATTTTAAAGTGGACTTCCTTTGCTTTTGGTGCAATTGGAAATTGCAAATATTTTGTTCTTAAAATGTTAACTTCATCCTTAGAAAAATATTGAAAGATTGAATTTTTATTTGAAGAAAAAGGATATAATTCCTTAAAAAAGACTTTCCGGATTACAGTATTGGGTAAATTTAGGTTAGTAAGACAAACTCCATTCACCAAAAGCTGAGGAAGACAAAGTGTTATATTATTTTTAGATAAATTACAAGACATCTGAATTATAGATTGTGGGATTGCTTTGATGATGTTATCATACTGTTTTCTGTCAAATAAATTAAATTTGGAACAAAAAGACATAACTCCAGTATTATCTAATATTTGCATCACAGACCATATTCCTTTCTCCCACCAATTTCTGTAGAATAAAGATTTGTTCCTAAATACAACATATCTACAATTCCATTAAGGGAAATTATGGGGACTGAAATTATGCTTTAGATCATTTTCCAATAAAGTAAAACCTGTTGATGAAACACTGATAACTGAGTTTTTTAAGGTCATAATCAGGCCCATAACCAGCTATGAGGCCACCGAGATCCGGACCTCGGTAAATTTTTCATGTTCAAAAATAAAATTTGTTCTTTGAATGACTAATTTGCTGTTAAACTCTGCATATGAGTGCCTGCATGACATATATAATTCAGTTTAGACAGTTTGCAAGAATGTTTAGCGTCCCTGTTATGAAAATTATCGCTGCGAGACGCTGGCGGAGTGAACGAGGCTTGAGAGATTTGTGAGTGAGGGCGCGGGCGCAGTTGCCAGATCCAGCTATTATAAGCGTTTTTGGACTTGTCTTTTCCACTTAATTTAACACTTTAGAAAGTTAATAAAGTAGGAAGTTGCAGTTTAGAGACAGCAATATCTTTATCTTATTTGCAAAAGATTGGAAATAATTTCGGTTTATTTTTATTTCGTTTTTTGTTTGTTTTAGTATCAATATCTGGCAACACTGCATCGCCGGCACTTAAACTAATAATGCTACCTATCAGATTATGCTACCAACACTGTATTTATC
>NW_015648501.1:8592-11147 GCF_001515625.1 Sinocyclocheilus rhinocerous
AACTTTGTAACTTTTAAACAAGTATTACAATGAGTTCAATGTCGTTGTAGGAGTGTTAAATAAAAAATAAAGTTTATTATCTTCATTCAGTTGTTCCATTTCTATAGGTTTGGTAACATAAAAGCTCTTAATTCCAAAGATAATACAAGCTAATCAGTGTATTCAGTAGGTTGCATTAGTGGCATAAGGTATTGTAAGTATACAACAATGTGACAATAAAACAATGCATTTACTTTTTACTTTTGATACTTAAGTACTTTTAAAAGCATGTACTTTAGTACTTTTACTTAAGTAAAAACCTGTTTTTACAACTTTTACTTGTAGTGGAGTAGTATTTGACCAGTAGTATCTGTACTTTCACTCAAGTAATGCAGTTGTGTACTTTGTCCGCCTCTGTTAAACAGTTAAATCTTCAATTTTAGGAAATAACCAGTAATGCAAATCTTCCAAAAAGGCACAAGCAAATTTACAACCATAAAAAATATGTTCTGCAGTTTCAATTTGATCAACACAAAAGGAATAATTGTTAACATCAAGACCAAATCGACATCTTCAAAATTCTCTAGAAGGATAAATTCCATTAAGAATTTTAAAGTGGACTTCCTTTGCTTTTGGTGCAATTGGAAATTGCAAATATTTTGTTCTTAAAATGTTAACTTCATCCTTAGAAAAATATTGAAAGATTGAATTTTTATTTGAAGAAAAAGGATATAATTCCTTAAAAAAGACTTTCCGGATTACAGTATTGGGTAAATTTAGGTTAGTAAGACAAACTCCATTCACCAAAAGCTGAGGAAGACAAAGTGTTATATTATTTTTAGATAAATTACAAGACATCTGAATTATAGATTGTGGGATTGCTTTGATGATGTTATCATACTGTTTTCTGTCAAATAAATTAAATTTGGAACAAAAAGACATAACTCCAGTATTATCTAATATTTGCATCACAGACCATATTCCTTTCTCCCACCAATTTCTGTAGAATAAAGATTTGTTCCTAAATACAACATATCTACAATTCCATTAAGGGAAATTATGGGGACTGAAATTATGCTTTAGATCATTTTCCAATAAAGTAAAACCTGTTGATGAAACACTGATAACTGAGTTTTTTAAGGTCATAATCAGGCCCATAACCAGCTATGAGGCCACCGAGATCCGGACCTCGGTAAATTTTTCATGTTCAAAAATAAAATTTGTTCTTTGAATGACTAATTTGCTGTTAAACTCTGCATATGAGTGCCTGCATGACATATATAATTCAGTTTAGACAGTTTGCAAGAATGTTTAGCGTCCCTGTTATGAAAATGATCGCTGCGAGACGCTGGCGGAGTGAACGAGGCTTGAGAGATTTGTGAGTGAGGGCGCGGGCGCAGTTGCCAGAACCAGCTATTATAAGCGTTTTTGGACTTGTCTTTTCCACTTAATTTAACACTTCAGAAAGTTAATAAAGTAGGAAGTTGCAGTTTAGAGTCAGCGATATCTTTATCTTATCCTATTTGCAAAAGATTGGAAACAATTTCGGTTTATTTTTATTTATTTTTTGTTTTTTGTTTGTTTTAGTATCTTTATTTTTATTTCGTTTTTTGTTTGTTTTAGTATCAATATCTGGCAACACTGCATCGCCGGCACTTAAACTTAAAGAAATCAAAAAAAGCCCATGGACAGGTTTTTGCTGACAGGATACGACATTCGGTAAGGGAAACGCAAAAATTAGCATGATATTATCTGTCATAAACGTTATGAACGCTGTCAAAAACAGTAGCATTTAACACTAGTACACACAGATCTGTAGAACAAGTAGGTTACAGAATGAAATGAAATACGCAAAAACAAGCCATGAAGAAGTCTATGCCATGTCATTCAGTATAGTTAATTTTTCACAAATCATGCTATAAACTTTCATAAGAGCACTAGACAAAGTTATTGTAGTTATGTATTGTTGCAATAAACAACTGATAAAATTATCCACCCTTAAATATAGTAAAGTATTAACAAATTTTGATGCAATAAATAGGGTATGATTTACAGGGTTTTTTTCCAATTGCTAACAAGCCTTTACCAATATTTAAAGTACTTTTTCTAAACTCTTAACACAGCAACACACCAACATCACACAATTAGCTAAATAGTAAATTTTCTAGCCAAAACCACATTTTGTTAAATAAATACAAACTCTAAATTTCAAAATGCTGAATACCCTTTTCTACATATACTAACTCTATCAAAACACTGCAAACCCGATTCAAAATTGAGTCATTCGGTCAAAACATTTGCACTAGTTTACTATCCAACATAGTCAATCATATCACAGTGACTGTCAAAATTCTAACAATTAGTGGCTCTACAAAAACTGCATTACTTGTCATGCTTCAGTTTGACTTGTATAGAACAAACAATATGATATCCATTTAAACAACAACAGCAATAATAATAATAAAGTCATCTGAACTCTTCATTTTTTGTGTGTGAATGTGTAGATTCATTTTAGACAGTATGTGTACTGCATAGTGAAGGAGTCATCAGTACTTTATGGAATGTAAAAGAAAAGT
>NW_015648501.1:11219-13293 GCF_001515625.1 Sinocyclocheilus rhinocerous
TACTAACTCTATCAAAACACAGCAAACCCAGTCCGAGTCATTCGGTCAAAACATTTGCACTAGTTTATTATCCAACAGGAACATAGTCAATCATAGCACAGTGACTGTCAAAATTCTAACAATTGGCTCTACAAAAACTGCATTACTTGTCATGCTTCAGTTTGACTTGTATAGAACAAACAATATGATATCCATTTAAACAACAACAACAACAACAATAATAATAATAATAATTCAGTTATCTGAACTCTTCATTTTTTGTGTGTGAATGTGTAGATTCATTTTAGATAGTATGTGTACTGCATAGTGAAGGAGTCATCAGTACTTTATGGAATGTAAAAGAAAAGTGACAGAATTGCTGCAGTAAAAGCTTTATTGGCAAAATGAAATTTCTGTGTGTGAAAAAAAAACATACAGGCCTTTGCCTTTTGCTCCCCTACCTCTCCTTCTCCCTTGTCAGAAAGAGCTTTATTACCAAGTATGTTTACACACACAAGGAATTTGACTTGAGGACAGGAGCTTCCAGTGCAGAAGAAAGTATAGACATAGTGTAAACATACATGACAGTGCAGACATACACAGGAATTATAACAGTAATATAAGAAAAACAGAAAATTATGGTCTGTAGCGCAGACCAGAAGGCAACAGTATGAAGAGAGAGTGGGCTGGGTGTGTGGGGTCCAAAGTGATTTTCTTAGCCCTTTTCCTTCACAGAAACATGGCTACACAGCGACGTACCCAATAATGCTATTGAGCCAGCCGGACGCTACACGCTCCGGGCAGATAGGACGGCAGATGACTCCGGCAAGACCAGAGGCGGAGGATTGTGCATTTATGTTAACAAAGCTTGGTGTACGAACTCTGTCATTGTTGGGAGACACTGCTCAGCTAACCTAGAGTTTCTCATGGTTAAGTGTAGACCTTTTTATCTGCCACGGGAGTTCACTTCCACCATTATAACTGCAGCCTATATTCCACCGGATGCTAATGCCAAGCTTGCTATGAACGAACTGCATGCGGCCATTAATAAACAACACTGCTCACCCGGAGGCTGCATTTATTGTCGTGGGTGTTTTGAATCACTCCAACTTAAAAACAGTGCTCCCCAAATTCCATCAGCATGTTTCCTGCCACACTAGAGGAGACAAAACTGAATGACTACCGCCCTGTAGCACTCACACCTATTGTTATGAAGTGCTTTGAGCGACTGGTCCTAGCACACCTCAAGAACTGCCTCCCACCCACACTGGGCCCATACCAATTTGCCTACCGTGGCAATAGGAGCACAGAGGATGCAGTATGCACAGTGCTGCACTCGGTACTCACACACTTGGACAATAACAACACATATGTACGGATGTTGTTTGTTGACTTCAGCTCAGTATTTAACACTGTCATTCCCTCCAAGCTGACCACTAAACTTGGAGACCTGGGCATTAACACCTCCCTCTGCAACTGGATTATGGACTTTCTGACCAACAGACCTCAGCATGTTAGGTCAGGCCACACCTGCTCCACCACCATCACACTCAACACCAACGTACCACAGGGCTGTGTGCTGAGCCCATTCCTCTACTCCCTCTACACCCACGACTGCAGGCCTGTGCATGGATCCAACTCCATCATCAAGTTTGCAGATGACACCACAGTGATTGGCCTCATCAGAGACAACGATGAGACTGCCTACAGGGAGGAGGTACAGCATCTAGCCGCATGGTGCGCTGACAACAACCTACTCCTTAACACCAGTAAGACAAATGAGCCTGTTGTGGACTTCAGGAAGAAGAAAGGAAGCACGCATGACCCCATCCACATTAACGGGACGGTTGTTTAACGTGTCTTCAGCTTTAAGTTCCTGGGAACCCACATCTCGGAGGACCTGTCCTGGACCACAAACACCTCCAGCCTGGTCAAGAAGGCTCACCAGCGCCTCTTCTTCCTTAGGACACTGAAGAAGAACCAGTTGTCTTCAGCCATCCTGGTGAACTTCTACCGGTGTGCAATCAAGAACATCCTGACCAGTTGTATCACAGTCTGGTATGGGAACTGCTCAGTTGCTGACCGCAAGGCACTG
>NW_015648501.1:13502-28754 GCF_001515625.1 Sinocyclocheilus rhinocerous
TGCCCGCTGACCCCCCCCCACACACACACACACACACACACACACACACACAACACTACACACTCCTCATCACTACAAACTGTTATACTTGTTATTACTTGCACTACTGTCTGTACATCCAGAATACTGAAATGATCCATTTGCACACTGGAATATTTTTCTATGCACTTTTTTTAATGTCCATTGCACTATTGTTTTGTACAGCTTAATGTATCGCTTATACATATTCATTTGTAAATTATGTTCATATGTTCATAGTTTCTGCTTATAGTGTACATCAGGGATCCTCAAATCTGGCCCACGAGATCCACTTTGCTGCAGAGTTTAGCTCTAACCCTAATCAAACACACCTGAGCATGCTAATCAATGTCTTCAGGATCATTAGAAAATCACAGGTAGGTGAGTTTGATCAGGGTTGGAGCTTGGCCCTCCAGGGCAAGATTTGAGGAACCCTGGTGTACATACACATTACATAATCCATCTGTATAGTATGTTCATAGTACACCTATCTGTATATCATGCTGATAGTATTTAAAAATCTGTAAATTATGTCCATAGTACTGCCTTATCTGTATATTTATTGTACATTTGTAACATATTGTAGACACTGTATATCCTGTACTTACTGCTTATTGCACTTCTGGTTAGATGCTAACTGCATTTCGTTGCCTTGTACCTTACATGTGCAATGACAATAAAGTTGAATCTAATCTAATCTTACTCTGGAGGTGTACAGATCTTGGAGGTTGGGCCAATAATGGTCTCAGCAGTCTTGGCTGTCTGTTGTAGTCTCTTGATGTCTGATTTGGTAGCTGAACCAAACCAGACAGTCTTGGTCCAACTACTCCGCTCTCTCGTCCAGACATTTTCTTTCTTTTTCTGCTTCTCAGTGTTGTTCTGTATTGTTTTGAACAAAACCAAACCAGAGAGTGCCTTTTTATTGTGCATGGCCATGTAATGGAAAGACTTGAAATTATTCATTAAGATTTGAATTAGCTATTTCTCAATTATCAGTAATTAAAATAATTCTTATCAGCTCTTTTGTTGCAGAAGTAGAGGCTTTACACTATATTTAAAGTTTGGAACATTAGGTATTCATTCCTGTCATGCTGTGTTTAAGCATTTGTAAAAAAAAAAAAAAAGATAAGAATGATCCATGAATTTGGTATGGGGTAAGCTTGTGTGAAAAGAAAATTTAAGCATTTTAGAAACATGTTAATTGATTGAATATTGTGTGAAAACAACATGAATTGTGTTAATGGTATGGTCACAACAGTCGGATGTTTTGCTAATTGTGTTTAGAGTCTTGAAAATGTGATTATAGATTGGACAAAGGGATGTTAGCAATTGAAAAAAAATTAAATAAAAATAATCATCCCTCCAAAACAGAGAAAACGTCTTTCACAAACATCTACATGTCTGTGTCCTTTAAAGTGTTTATAGTGTATATAATGAGTTGTATTTGTAGGGGTTATTATAACACCAACCCCCATCATCACCCCCCACCCCCGGACCTCACTAATTTTCAAAGCCTGGGTACGGCCATGCATGTAAGTGACTGAAATTAGATTATATTCCAGTTTTAAATGTGCATCTGATTACAGATAGTCTACGTGGGACTACACAAGTTTTATATTTTAAAGAGCACATCTTAGAAAAAAATGGATACCTCCTAATTTCATAAATATTTGGCTGGGGATATGAAACCAAAAACTATTTAAATTTTTCAAAAAGGATCTTAGCCAATTTGTTTTAACAGTGCCATTAATACATTCAATGTCAAGTCCTCCTTCTTCATATATATTCTTTGACCAACATTCCTTTTCTAATGTAGTGTGTTTTTCTTTTCCAGATAAAATTAAAGTTAGCTTGGTTTAGCTTTTATTGCATTTTTAGGAAAAGAGATCGAGTAAGCTGGGTAAATGAGTGGAGAAATTCATTCCATTTTTGTAAGAAATATTCTGCCAATAATAGAAATGTCTCTTTGAGACCATGAGTTTAAATAGGACTTACACTTATCTAGATTATTCCAAATGTTGAGATTATTAAGTGAAGTATTATCCTTTGTAATGTGTATACCTAGGTATTTAATAGTGTAACAGGAATAATGTGAACGGTTGACATAGGAGAGTTATGAATTGGTAGTAATTCACATTTTTTAAGATTTAACTTTAAGTCAGATGCCCTTGAGAAAAACTCTATGGTTTGGAGAATTTTTGGAACTTGGTCAATTTTTTTCATGAATAGACCTAATAACTTACGCCACGAAATCCCTAATATGGACAAAGACATACAGCTATTGCTGTAGCTAAGCTGAATAAAAAGCAGGAATGTTTTGACTGATGAAATGTGAAGACAATAAACACACAATTGTGACAATGTGTGGCTTATGTGTTTTTTTCAAGTCATCTCCAGGTAATAAATAAATAAAATGAATAATGCAGTGCTAATTGACAAATCATTTATTACAGTATAGAAACTATAACAATATTTTCTGCCTCATTCTGTGAAAAAAAAAATTATATTTATATTATAATGTTTATACAATCATAAAATTGTCATGAGAAAAATATAGGTAAAACAAATTATTGGTTGTTGTCCAGCAGTCTATTTGTATTTTTCCTAGACAATTAAAAGATAGATAGATAGATAGATAGATAGATAGATAGATATAGAGAGAGAGAAATAAGATAGGAAAAAATAAATCTTATTTAATGAGGAAAAGTTAAAAAAAAAATTTTTTTTTTAAACTACTGCTGTGGTCATCACTATCATCTTGAAATAGGACCAGCTGGATGGCAAATACAGTACTAGAAGTACCTCAAAAGTAATTGAGATCCCATAATAACTACTGACCATGCCAAAAGAGTTGAAAAGAAAAGTTTTGAGTGAGGAAAAGAAGGGTTCAGTTCTGGCTTAACTGGAAGGGACACAGTGAGCGTCAGGTTGCATCCATCCTTAAAATTTCAAAGACAGCCGTTCATAAGAACAAGTTCAAGCTGCAGACATTGGGGACAAAGCTACAGACCAGCAGTGGGCGAAAACGACTCTCCACTGACAGGGATGACCGCCAACTCATTTGACTGTCACTCAACAACCGTAGGATGACATCAATCACGTACATGAATCAAGCCACATTCAAGGTTGTCCTGGAAAAAACTTGCTTCCTTCTGCTCTGACAATTATCCCCAATTCTGAGGATTGGTTTTTCCAGCAGGACAATGCTCCATGCCACACAGCCAGGTCTATCAAGGTGTGGATGAAGGACCACCAGATCAAGACCCTGTCATGGCCAGCCCAATCTCCAGACCTGAACCCCATTGAAAACCTCTGGAATGTGATCAAGAGAAAGACGGTTGGTCACAAGCCATCAAAGAATGCCGAGCTGCTTGAATTTTTGCGCTAAGAGTGGCATAAATTCACCCAACAGCAATGTGAAAGACATGTGGAGAGATGCAAAGCTGCGATCAAAAATCAGGGTTATTCCACCAAATATTGATTTCTGAACTCTTCCTAAGTTAAAAAAAAATTTGTATTGTATTGTGTTTTCCTGCATTATTTGTGGTCTGAAAACACTGCATCTTTTTGTTATTTTGACCAACTGTACATCTATGCAAGTACATCTATGTTCATCATAGACATATGATGGGAATTGGTTGCTGTTCTTCCTGAGGGAACAAGCATGATGACACATGTCAGTGAAGCAATGAACAAACTCATATCTCACCTGCTGATAAAAACCTCACACTGACCACTGGCCACGTCTGCTTCACACGAGTCACTTTGCTTACGGATGAGTGGATGGCGGACTCCAGACAGCGCATCACATGGGGTTGACACATCAATGTTGCTCTTACTCAGGCGCTTGCTGCCTCGGAGAGTGGGGCTCAGAGAGTTCAACACACCTGGCTTTTCCTGGAAAAAACAAAAACAAAAAAACATCTGTATCCAAAATCAGTTGTACAGCCAGAAGTGTATGTTCCTCATTATCATTTTTTTACAGTTGTGGGTGTCATCTTGCTTCCTTATTATTTTTTTCCTTGAGGTAAAGTTCCCACCATCAAATCTGTTTTCATATTCACAAATGACCACTAGAAACACTATACTGACAAACACAAAGTTATAATAAATTGTAATTAAATATATTGCAACAGCAGTATAAATCCCATTAATTTTCTCCAAATCGAAACTGATTGTTAACAACAACCTATAAACCTTTCAAGACGGACCTATCATGAACTCTGTGGTCATTAAGTGAGGATATATCCTTCTATAGACACCACAACTGATGTGTGATTTCAATGTAAGTTTCTGTTGACTGATGTTTCAGAGACTTTCAAGATATTCATTTTGTTTCATTGTTTCTGTCTTCACATTTCTTGTTTATTTTTTGTTCTCTTGGTTTCCTTGATTCCGGATTATGTTCACCTATGTCTTGTTTAGTGACTTGTTTGTGCTCTGTATTTGTAATAAAATGTTTTTGGGAGTTACCCTTTTGGATTATCTTCTTGTTTCATTAAAAATGTTTACCTGCAATTAGATAATCAACTTCACTCCTTCCAGCCCAGCACTGTTACAACTGTATTTTTGTCTTTTTTTAATCCTAACTGTGATTCTTCTGAGAGATGATTTGTTGGGTTAATGGCTTACATTCATTCATTCATTCATTTAAAAAAATATTTCTGTATCCAAGGCCGCTGTACAAGAAACTGGGTAATGTATTTGGGCTGTGGGATATTAACTCTTCAACCATGCACCTCAAGCAACATATGTAATAGAGTGTCTCATTGAGCCCTAAACTGGGTTGTTTGCCTCAGTCCACTGTTGCTAAGGCATCTGCTCATCAGCTGATGTGTTATCACACGCTGGCACTGCACAGGTAACTGAGCTTTTATTAAACCATCAGCACCAAGAAGCACAGACAGACAGGGCCACTGGAAATCTGGCAATACTGTTGCAAACAGTAGTGTTGGGTTCGAGTCCACCTAAGTCGAGTCCGAGTCTTTAACCAATCGAGTCCGAGACAAGTCCGAGTCCAAAATGGGCCAAGTCGGACTCAAGTCCGAGTCCCAAACAGCCAAGTCCGAGTCGAGTCCGAGTCCAACGAAACTCTATTATTAATTAGTATCTTAACATTGTTTAACCTTTACAACTAGAAAAACGCAATGCCCATTTAAATGTAACAAAAGCAAACCTCTATTGCATTTTGCCATTTTGATTTTTGATTACAGTTTTTCTCAATTGCTAACACACTATAACTGATTAGTTTGGCATAATTTTCCAAACCATTCATACGGTTCCTGAAACAAAGACACGTTTCTCAAAACTTTTAACACATTTCACCTGTTTTCACACACGCTCCAATTTGCTCAGTGTTTTCAGCTAAACTCTACACAAGAATGGCATCATTTTGCACAGGTTTAACCATGTTCTCATTTAGAAAACACAAACTCACAATATAACTACCTCAAGAATCACAAAATAAACTCAAACAGCACACATTTATCCATGTGTGAACATTAAGTAGCAAAACTGATGACACACCAGTCAGAATCTCAGGATGATATAAAAAGGAGCACAGGTGACAGATCAAATATAATGACAGAACAGTAGCAGTACTTCAGATGAGAGAACTTTTACTTTTTATATGTACAGTGAATACTGAAGAACAAGTTGTACACCCTCAAACTCATAACTGCTGAACTGATTTGTAGCCATGTACAGTACTTCTTACATGTGATTCATACTTTGCAGAACTAAGAGATGACTCTATATTCTGTTGTGTTCATATGCAATTCTTTGGTATTTGACCTTTTCCTTTCTAGTGCTTTTCATCTACTGTACTGTAAGATCTCTTTACAGCAGTGTAATGAAAATAATATTTTCTTACTGTAAAGCTTATTGTTGAATTTCATTGTATCTGCTATATTTACTTTAACATGTATCTGCTCTAATTATGTTGTATACTGTAATAGACATTGAGCTGTAAAATGATACCTGATTGCCAAAAGAAAATAGGAAGTATGGGGAATTGGGTGAGAAGTTATGGATTTGTGTTTAGTTTCGAGAAAAGGAGTCATGCACAATTTCAAGAAATGTGTTTAAGCAATCGAGAAGAACTGTAATACAGAGTAAATAAAATGAAAAACATGGTATTTTACTCCTTACTCTCATTAGAGATTGAACCGTAACATACAACCGTGATAAATGCACATTTTGATAAGCTTTATTTGGTATTTCTCATGTTGATGCTATTAGCCTAGACAGTGAGTGTGAGCAGATTCACCGGAACATGCAGGTACTATCAAAATACTGTGATGGTCAAAAAAAAGTATTAGTGATATACTAATTCGTCATCCGAAAGATGCAATAACAAGAACACATTTCGCTTGGATTACAAATAAATCATATTTACAAATAAATCATATACGTAACATAGGCTGGCCGTGTAACCCTTTGCAGTTCTTTGTTCAATTCGCACCATCAAAATGAACCAAATGAAAAGTTGGCGTCAAACTTTCATTTTAAATTTCTTTGGAGCAATTTTCAAACGGATAATTGTCTCTCATTTTAATTTTCAATTTTACGAGTTTGTAATGTTGCGTGCGAATCTGATTTTTGAACTAACATAAAAAATTACTCATTATTCTGATTTTCCACTTCTCTGTTTTGCGCTCCCGGTTGGACCGTACCAGTGGGGGGAGCGGGGGTGGGGATGTGGATGTATTTACCCAGAGCGCTGTATCCTATATGCCTATGCATTGACACGTCTGACCAGGGGCGGTTTCTCCATTAGGGCGATTGGGCAACGCACCACCAAAGCGCGAAAGGGAGGGATTTTTTTTCTATGAACATTACACGTAGACTGGAGCAATAGCTAGTGTGATGGTGTTGTTTTTGTTGTCATTTTTTTTGATAAGTGGTTAAGATAAGTGGTTGCAGGACAGCAAAGCTGCAAACATGAGATTATAAGATGCATTGCTGTATATCTACTCTGTCTAAAGGTAACAGTATTTAAATAAAAACGGTATTTAAAGTAATAAAATGCAACATATACATTAATGCAGAAGAATTATTCATCCAAAAACAAAGTAAAATGCTGACAACAAACTGTTTTTGCAGAATGAATAGTTTTAATGTTGATAATTTAAAGTGACCTCCCAAATTGGGACCAGCACATATTTGATTGAACTCACCTTTGTCATTATCAAAATCTTTGGGTTTTGTGTATTATTTATTGTCTGTCTTCATATGGCTGTGACATTGAGGGAGATCAAAGCAGTGCATTACAGACTGATTGGGTACCTGTACAGTTACAGACATACAGGTAACCGTTAAGATACTGGTTTTACTGCACAGTGTATTGTTGCACAACTGTATATATTTAAGCATGTAACTTAATAATTTTGCCTGCTATAAAGGCTTTGAGAAGCTTTCCTTTTATCACTGATTCTGAAGAGAATTGATCACTTGTTATGATGAATAGATTTAATTTAGGCTTTTACTCGCATGTAAACATTGATCAGCGAACATAAGCAGAAGCTCAAACAAACCTGAATAACACACAAGAACAAACCTCTTCCAGAAGCTCAAACGCACCACATAACACACAAGAATTAACCTCATTGGTTACGCAGCACGTTTGAGCTTCCGGAAGACGTTTGATCTGAAGATGAACGAAGATCTTACGATGTGGAACGACATGAGGATGAGTAATTAATGACAATTTTCATTTTTGGGGTGAGCTAACCCTTTAAAACCAATTATGTCATCCTCTGGCTGGTAAGTCACAGAGGCTCTGGCTCTCTATTTTACTAAACATGAACTGAACGTTCAGGTTAAATCTTATGTTTTCTTATCAGTTCTAGCAAAGACTCTTACCTAAAAACAACTAAGATGTTATATAATAACTTTATTAGTTAGATTAATTTAATCATAATTCAGTTCTGCACGTCATTCTGCTTTTTGTTTCTAATACTGGTTCAAAATAGCAGCGTAAGCTTCTAGCCTTACAATATGACAAGTGAATCATGCAGAAATAGCAATAGGCCAACATGGATGAGAAAGTTTTTACTCTAATTTGTATAATTTAACTACCGGTCACACAGGGCAATCCTGGGACATTAGGTATACACCTCTAGTGTTGTCAAAAGACCCGGTATTTCGGTACCAAGTCGGTACTAAACAAACTTGCCTTTTCTTTTTGGAAGCACTTTCAAGTCTTCCCGTCTTGAGCTTGGCCAGGTCTACAGTTCTGATGGCGTATACCTTCCGGCTCGATGTTTTCCAAAATTCCAAATCTAAAATGCAACAACATTACTAAATTATGCCCACATAACATTTCACAGTTTCTGCTTACATTTTCAAAACTTAGTTGCATGTTTCAAAACTATACACAATTCACAAAACTGCACAAACAATATGCAAGGAAAAAAATATTTCTTGCACTTGTTTGTCTGGCTTTTTCAGTTTCAGCTTCATAGAGTCCTGACAAACCCACTTACAATAGCCTAACACTATGAATACAAAATTCCAATACTTTAACACTTTTTTTTATTTTTCAGTTTTCTAGTTTGCTTGTGTACCACAATAAAATAGTTTGCTTAAAAAGGTAATGGAAACAAGCTGAAACATATTTAACCAACACATACCTTTTGTGTGTAAGCAGTTAAAAAACTTCTCAGGTACAACTAGGGTTACCATTGCCATCATCCTCAAAGAGAGGACTCTTAGGGTAGTTGATAAACATGTATGGGGTAGTTCAGGGCATAAACATGTGGACATTTGCAGTGAAATACCTTTGGTCTCTGATGTATCCGCAATCGCCAGCCCTTTTGCGTCGCAGATACTGTAGCTGTCAGCTGAATTTAAATATTCCTGCACTGTTTGACCCAACGCCTGCACACCCTGGCCTTCAGATATTGTGA
Organism: Sinocyclocheilus rhinocerous; assembly: GCF_001515625.1. Taxonomy (NCBI): domain Eukaryota; kingdom Metazoa; phylum Chordata; class Actinopteri; order Cypriniformes; family Cyprinidae; genus Sinocyclocheilus; species Sinocyclocheilus rhinocerous. Next base: position 22,430 of record NW_015648501.1, read on the forward strand.
CATGCACTGTAGCTGTGATAGAGAAAAAGTTCATAATCCAGTTATGCGGTTTCCAACCCTAGTCCGGGAGTACCCCCAATACTGCACCTTTTTTGTCTCTCTGACAAACCAATCTGAGGTCTTGGAGTTTTTACTAATGAGCTGATGAGTTGAATCAGGTGCATTTGATTAAGGAGACATCTATAATGTGCAGTGATGGTGGTACTCCAGGACCACAGTTGGGAACAACTGATCCAGTTTAACATTAGCTACAGCATTTGAAGTACAATTTATGAGCTAAAAGATTTGGATACAAATACATACTGTATGGAGATATTTTCCCGCTGTCCGTCTGCTACATAAATCTGTTTTCTTGCTGATTTGGCCCTTCGGAGAGGGTTTTGAAACGTATTAGATGGGTGTGTAAAGGCAGTGCTCCCTTTTGGGCGACAGGATAATGGTGTTGAAGGGCCTGCAACTGGTGTCAAAACTTGTTGTTCTTTGCTTGTCCCTAACACAGCAAATTATCCTCTGTCTCTCATCAGGGTGGTCTGAAACCGTCCAGATTGATCTGGAAAAAATGTTTCTCTTGTAATGTCGTCTTCTAAGTAAAGACTATCTGGCTCGACCTAAAGGGAAGGAAACAGTAATGCTAGATTAATGTCACTGCTAAATGCCTGTAAAACAGTCTCGTGTAGCCTTCAGACTGACGGCAGACTCTATCGCAGCTTTTATTGGCTAATAAGGACCACTCAAGACAACGTCCGACTGACATGTTTAAGCAACTAATCACGAATCTCAGGTTTCTATGGGTACCGGTCAACCGGAGCTTCTAACAGCAGCTGCAGTGATGCAATAGCTGCGTCCGAAATCGCATACTTCCATACTATATTGTAGGCGAAAAACTGTATGCGAGGCGAGTAGTATGTCCGAATTCCATTCATACTACTCGCATTCATACTATATACAGGTGCATCTCAATAAATTAGAATGTCGTGGAAAAGTTAAAGAGCATAACGTCTGAAGCGGAGACTACCTATATAGTATTGTGATTCTGCCACATTTCCCACTGACACACCCCCAAATCGTAAACTCGGCGGTTAAAAAAAATCCAGAGCTTCCCACTCGTATTTACAACTTTACTGTTATTTATTACAGTTTCTGAATGTTATTTACATTTTATTATTTAAGTTATTTATGTTTTATTTGAAGGCTACTATTGGCCAGCTGGCAATAAAGATGAACAACTACGCATTACTACAGAGAGCTTACAATCCACTATCTACGTTCTGCCTTGCGAGCAAATGGTCCACAGTTAACGTTAAGTGCAGAGTTCTCGTTTACACGACACCGTTTTCAACTGAAACGGAAACTTTTATGCGTTTTGGCCGTTCATTTAACGTTACACGACAACGGCGTTTTGGGGGGCTGAAAACGCAAGCTTTTGAAAAAAGGTTTCAAAGTGCAAGGTTCTGAAAACAATGCCTTTACAATCTCCAAGTAACCAAAAAAAAACAAAACAAAAAAAAAAACCGTGAATTTGTGAAAACGGTGATGTGACACGCATGCTTTGCGGGGTAACACGTGTTTCTTGACAAAGTGATATCGCCAACTACTGGCCTAGCATGCATAATACAATATTTTTAGTCAATTTCGCAGATCGTTTTGACAACGTTGATGTCTGTTTTAGTACATCGTTGTCGTGTAAACAAACAACAAACTATATATTACTAATCTTTGGACTTTACGTTTCAATTTAACCCTATGGGAGGCGCCGGCGCGATCACATGCTGGCTAGTGGCTAACGCTAGCTTAACTATCAAGCTAACATTAACGAAAGTTATTAAAGACAAAAGAATGCACGAAAGTATTAAAAACAACCAGTTACTCACCTTAAAAATGGACTCCAATCGGTCCCTCGACAGATTTCGGGCTGACATTATCAGCCTTTTTGCGCCGTGGTATAGGCTGAACTGCGGCTGGTACAGTGACTTTATCAATCAGCGATTGGCTCTGACGCATTCCGCCATATTGCGCGTTGCAGTTTCTCCCATTCATTACTAGTAGGAGTGAACCGTCTTTCTATATATTATTAGTCTTTGGCCAAAGGTCTGTGAGCATAACGTCTGAGGCTGAGACTAACGTTACCTGTATATAGTATTGTGATTCTGCCACATTTCCCACTGACACACCCCCAAATCGTAAACTCCGCGGTTAAAGAAAATCCAGAGCTTCCCACTCGTATTTACGTTACTGCTATTTATTACAGTTTCTGAATGTTATTTACATTTTATTATTTACGCTATTTATGTTTTATTTGAAGGCTACTATTGGCCAGCTGGCAATAAAGATGAACAACTACGCATTACTACAGAGAGCTTACAATCTACTGTCTACGTTCTGCCTTGCGAGCAAATGGTGCACAGTTAAGTGCAGAGTTCTCGTTTACACGACACCGTTTTCAACTGAAAAGGAAACTTTTATGCGTTTTGGCCGTTCATTTAACGTTACACGACAACGGCGTTTTGGGGGCCTGAAAACACAAGCTTTTGAAAAAAGGTTTCAAAGTGCAAGGTTCTGAAAACAATGCCTTTACAATCTCCACATAACCAAAACAAAAAACCGTGAATTTGCGAAAACGGTGATGTGACACGCATGCTTTGCGGGGTAACACGTGTTTCTTGACAAAGTGATATCGCCAACTACTGGCCTAGCATGCATAATACAATATTTTTAGTCAATTTCGCAGATCGTTTTGACAACGTTGATGTCTGTTTTAGTACATCGTTGTCGTGTAAACAAACAACAAACTATATATTACTAATCTTTGGACTTTACGTTTCAATTTAACCCTATGGGAGGCGCCGGCGCGATCACATGCTGGCTAGTGGCTAACGCTAGCTTAACTATCAAGCTAACATTAACGAAAGTTATTAAAGACAAAATAATGCACGAAAGTATTAAAAACAACCAGTTACTCACCTTAAAAACTCACCTTGCTTCTGTCAAGAGCACACACTGCCACCTACTGTTCCGAATGCACATCTTCATCTTCTGACGTGTCTCGTTTTACCATCTACTGGACTGCCTGTGCAATGTTCAAACTTTTATTTCTTGCTCTTTATCTCCCTATTTCTTTCATAAATCTTTCTTTATCATAGATCTATTCTTTTCATTCTCTATTTTATTTTGAATATTATAAATATATAAATAATAATATTTCACCCATAAGCAGGGTGAAATATTAATATTTATATATTTATAATAGATCAGGGGTGCCTGATATCTAACACCACATACAACTTGGTCGTGTCTTGATTTAAAAGGGTAGACACATCTTTTCCCATCCACAGAATTTATTTCAAATAATATGTTATTTTGATATTCTACCCATTGTGCTTGCCATTTCTCTAATATATTGGTTGATTAAGGGATTTATGTCTGAGGGTGGGATTTGACATTCACTTTCTGCAATAACTTGTTTTGCAACCATGTCTGCTTGCAGAAAACAATGTTATACTTGAGTCTCCGTAACTCATTTGCTTTGAATAATATCAATGATTATTTGGATGGTTTGTCTTCAAAGACTTCAGAGCTTGTAGACAGGTTTTTGAATCAGTAAACACCATGAAGTTCTGTCCTCTTGCATTTTCAATATGTTCCAGAGCAAGTAGAGCACCGACAGATTTCGGGCTGACATTATCAGCCTTTTTGCGCCGTGGTATAGGCTGAACTGCGGCTGGTACAGGTCATCCATTGGCAAATGACGCACAGATTGCGTAGCTGCTTCTGTCAAGAGCACACACCGCCACCTACTGTTCCGAATGCACGTCTTCATCTTCTGACGTGTCTCGTTTTACCATCTACTGGACTGCCTGTGCAATGTTTAAACTTTTATTTCTTGCTCTTTATCTCCCTATTTCTTTCATAAATCTTTCTTTATCATAGATCTATTCTTTTCATTCTATATTTTATTTTGAATATTATAAATATATAAATAATAATATTTCACCCATAAGCAGGGTGAAATATTAATATTTATATATTTATAATAGATATGGGGTGCCCCGTCCTGCTCCTGGTGGGTCACTGCAGTAGTAATATTTGAGTTTATTGCCATATCAGCATCACCGCCTATTACATGGCAGATACATATTGAACATTTAACAATAATATCATAAATACAATGTAATAAAAAAAACTAATAAAAAAAAAACTTAGACAACAAACAAAAATAAGTACATGTACAAAATGAGTACAATTCTATAAAATATTATTTAAACGTATTGTGCTAAAAATTGTAAAAGTTTTTCTAGTTCCATAAATAAGTCCTTAAAAGTTTGTTCTGATAAAAAGCGCTGTCTCATAACAATAAAAATTCGGCAGTCCAAAAGAGGCAGTCCAAAAGTATATGTTTTATAGACAAGTTGGTACAGTATTGACATTTTGGTGCTTCTTCACCTTTCAATAAATGTCCATGAGTCAGTCTAGTATGACCTATCCAACACCACATACAACTTGGTCGTGTCTTGATTTAAAAGGGTAGACGCATCTTTTCCCATCCACAGAATTTATTTCAAATAATATGTTATTTTGATATTCTACCCATTGTGCTTGCAATTTCTCTAATATATTGGTTGATTAAGGGATTTATGTCTGAGGGTGGGATTTGGTATTCACTTTCTGCAATAACTTGTTTTGCAATCATGTCTGCTTGCAGAAAACAATGTTATACTTGAGTCTCCGTAACTCATTTGCTTTGAATAATATCAATGATTATTTGGATGGTTTGTCTTCAAAGACTTCAGAGCTTGTAGACAGGTTTTTGAATCAGTAAACACCATGAAGTTCTGTCCTCTTGCATTTTCAATATGTTCCAGAGCAAGTAGAGCACGAACTTCTGCTGTAAAAATGCAACTTTGGTTTGGGATACGAATGGCATACTGTTGGTGGCCAATTACTGCTGCTGCAGATCCGTGATTGTCAATATTTGACTCATCAGTTAATGATATATGATGTGGAAAAAGGCTTCTCATGTCAAAGACATGCTGATGATAAATATGTGGATATGTTTCAGCCTCCTTATTACAGGACAATTCCAAATTGATGCATAACTTTTTCAAATCCATTGAGGAACTGGACAGAAGTGAATCTGGCTTAGATTGTTGAGATTTATGTCCAAGTTTTCTATATGAGGTCTTATTCGTATTTCAAAGGGCCTGATATAACTTGTACAGATGTAAACATTGTGGGTAGAAGATCGATTTATATGCTGGATTATGTTGAGTTGTCTTTGTCTTGATTGCATATTGAAGGAATCATTTCAAGCATCTAATTTGAAGAGATGGTTCATTTGCTTCTGTGTATAGACTTTGTACTGGAGAGGTCTTGAAAGCTCAGGCAAGTCTCAATCCTTGATGGTGAACAGTATCTAGAATTTGCAAATGTTATTTTCTAGCAGAGCTCTAAACTATGCTCCCAAATTCCACCTGGGAACGGAACAACAGTCCATATAGCTGCAAAAGAACTGTGCAATTAGCACATGGGTCTCTGCAGAGTTTAGCTCCAACCCCAATTAAACACACCTGAACCAGATAATCAAACTTTATCAAATCTTTTCTGAGCAATTTCTGAGCAGATATTGTTAATCATGATGCTGAACCAGAACATATCACTACTCTGTCATGCTTTATTTCTGCTACCCATGTTAATCCTATAACAGCAATACATTCAATACTGATAGATTCCTGGATGGCCACAGACCTGCAGAGTTTAGCTTCAACCCTAATTAAACACACCTGATTCAGCTATAAATATAAATATTATTTGAAACCAGTTTGGAACTAAACTTAGCAGGGCTGTGGCCCTCCAGGAACTGAATTTTTCACCCCTGGATTACGTGGCTTTTCTATATTAGATCTGAAATATGCTCCTATTCCTGTGGTTACTGCAATTGTATCTTTTGATCTGTCTATATTTGTTTATTTTCACAAAAGTTTTCCTGAATATGTGTCTTTACATTAGATTTTACATTACCCATTAACCAGAAATGGAATTGAGATGGTTTATAGGTATTGTCAGCATTATTATTTTATAGGTATAGATAGCATTATTGTCAATATCTGACATCATTGGCACCCCCCCCACCCCCATCAGTGTCCTACCAGTAATTTATTTAGCATTTACTATTTCATCGGGATGTCATATTCTGTTTGGTCTATAACAGCGGTGGCGAACTCCGGTCCTGGAGAGCCGCAGCCCTGCAGTATACAGCTCCAACCCTAATTAAAACTCACCTGCCTGTAGCTTTCTAGTAACCCTTCAGCCCTTGATTAGCTTGCTCAGG
>NW_015648501.1:28937-29455 GCF_001515625.1 Sinocyclocheilus rhinocerous
AATTAAAACTCACCTGCCTGTAGCTTTCTAGTAACCCTTCAGACCTTGATTAGCTTGTTCAGGTGTGTTTGATTAGGGTTGAAGGAAAACTCTCCAGGACCGACGTTCGCCATAACTTCTAATAACAGTGAATACAGGAGATTAGATCATTCTAGAGAAAGTACACGTAGAGATACCTCAGCGCGTTGCCACTGTCTGAGACATAGTGTATGGCAGGCGATAAATTATTGCATGGTCAGACGTGTCAATGCATAGGCATATACATACAGCGCTCTGGGTAAATACATCCACATCCCCACCCCCCGCTCCCCCCATTGGTACGGTCCAACCGGGAGCGCAAAACTACGGTGGCCGAGAAGTGCTAAACAAATCACAATTCTGAAATCAAAATAACAAATTACAATATAATTTTTTTAAGATTAACATCAGTTAATTTTGTCTCTACTGCTACAAAACCCAAGGCTTTACCCTTAATGTTAAAATTAGGGCTGCACGATAAATCGCATGCGATATTTAAC
>NW_015648502.1:0-9206 GCF_001515625.1 Sinocyclocheilus rhinocerous
AAAAATTTAAGGGGGTCTGAATACTTTCCGTACCCACTGTAGCTAGGTTTTTTAAAAATTATTATTAAATAATAGAATGGAATAGAACAGAATAGAATAGGTAAGTGCTAGTATTAGTTGGTCAGGTGCTGGCGAAAAAGATGTGTCTTTAGATGTTTTTTGAAAATGGCTAAAGACTCAGCTGTTCGAATTGAGATCGGGAGGTCATTCCACCAGCCGGGCACAGTCCAGGAAAAGGTCCGTGAGAGTGATTTTGTGCCTCTTTGGGATGGCACCACAAGGCGCCGTTCACTTGCAGAACGCAAGCTTCTGGAGGGCGCATAAGTTTGAACTACTTGTGTGTTTAGAAGCACATTGAGATGTTCAGTCACGTTAATATGTTTGATATTTAGCTATTTTTAGTGACTTCAGGGTATGTAATTATTTTTTTAAAAACAGGAAGGACAATTGTTAAGTATCATTTTCTTGTAATGTAGGTAGATTTTACTCTTGAATAAAAAGATAATGAATGATATCATTGTGTGACACTATGCTGTTTGTATTAATGCAGTGTAGACATCAGCCATGTCACCAATATTTAAAGTCCGTGTAAAGCAATATTTGTATTGCACTGCAGTATTCTATATGTGACCCTGGACCACAAAACCAGTCTTAAGTCGCTGGGGTATATTTGTAGCAATAGCCAAAAATACATTGTATGGGCCAAAATTAAAGATTTTTCTTTTATGCCAAAAATCATTAGGATATTAAAGTAAAGATCATGTTCCATGAAGATATTTTGTAAATTTCCTACCATAAATATATCAAAACTTAATTTTTGATTAGTAATATGCATTGCCAAGAACTTCATTTGGACAACTTTAAAGGCACTTTTCTCAATATTTAGATTTTTTTGCACCCTCAGATTCCAGATATTCAAATAGTTTGTCCTAAATTTATTTCAAATATTGTCATATCCTAACAAACCATACATCAATGGATTATTTATTCAGCTTTCAGATGATGTATAAATCTCAATTTCGAAAAATTGACACTTATGACGGTCCACATATGTGGTTAGGATAACAAAAAAAGTTTACAAAATAAAAATGTTCATGCTGGACTGCTTTAGTGGTCTAACAGCATTCGTCAATGTCAATATGATGACCAATTAAATCAAAGAAAACAGGGCTTTACCACTGACAGAACCCAAACATGAATTCCAGTGTGATGCTTTGATTATAAGAGTGAAGAAGTGCAAGGTAAGATATGAACGAGAGCTAAACATCTAGCTGTTTTACAATAGAAATGTCTGCAACCCAGTAACACAAACTATTCGACTTTTTCGTCCAATTTAGCCATTTTGAATGTAAAATATCATTTGCATGATTCATGTCATTTGTAATAGTAATTGTCTTGTAATTGTAATTGTCCTCATTTGTAAGTCGCTTTGGATAAAAGCGTCTGCTAAATGACTAAATGTAAATGTAAATAGTAACAAGAAAACAATCAATAAACCTTTTTTTTGGCATATTAGGCATGTGATTAAGAGTGAATGTGTGGATATTTGAAAAAAATATTACTTGCAAATAGTTCATAAATAATAATAAATTCTAATTCTTTATTTACAGGACCCATTTAAGTCATTTTCTTTAGATTTTCAAGGACATACTAACCAGCAACCTAGAGGTCCCTCCTATAGTAAAGAAATGTCTCTAAAAAATAAATGTTGACATCTATGGTTCCATGAAGAATCTTGGACAAAATTGTTATTTTTAAGACTTATTCACAAAAACGTTATTTGTGAATACAAAAATGATTCCGCCTGTGACAACCTCCTTTTGAAACCTTTATTTTAAAGAGTGCATTATAAGGATTTTTTTGTGTGTTTTTTTCAGTACCAGGTTTTAAAAGGTATAATTATCCATCTTTCATACTGTGCATTTTAACAATGTTATGCCTAAATTATCTTGTAGCACTATTTTAAGTATATCTTATTTAAAATAAAATTTTTTGCATTAAAATATCTTAATTTTTTAGCACTGTATTTCCAGTCACATTGTACCCCTGGATATATATGGTTTGAGAAGCAGGTAATGAATCAGATACTGGGGTAAATCAAACAATTCCTTCAAATTCCAAATTCCAGTCTCTATTTCTGTCCTGTCTTTCAGACTATGAATCAACCATAATCTCACTTGTCTCATTCGGCCCCTGTCGTTTTCATTTTCTAGACGCTGAAATCTATTTGCATGCTAAAAAGCTCGGGAACACCATTCCCCTCCCCCTGTCCACACTTCCATCTCCAGTCCGTCCCTTTTCATCAGATGGCCTTGTTCTTCCACATACAGTTTATGAAATAAAGCAAATCGCTTTAGAGTACACCAACTCACGCTTTTATCACAATTTTCATTGGGAGCATGTGCACGTATGTGAGAGAAACACAGAAAGATCCTCAAAAGGACAGACAGTGAGAGATATGAGAGAGGGAAAGGTATGTATCTATGTCTGGAGGAGTGTGAAAAAGAGGGGGAGGCAGAGAAGAGGACGATGGACACAGAGCGAGAGAGAGAGAGAGAGAGAGAGACAGAGTGAAAGAAAATACAGTAGCCACGGAGAGGAGAGCGCGTATCACTCAGAGAGAGAGAGACAGACAGGGTGGAGGTCTGGAGTTCCACAGACAGCTCTGAGGGGTCCAGCATTAGTAAATACACAATTCAGTAAGAACTAAGCTGACTATTCACCTTAGTTTACGTATCAGGTTCTATATCTTCAAATGGAAGGTTGAGATTTTATCAATTTGCTTTAGAAAGGAATGTTTTTTGAAAGTTTGTTGTTATATTCTGTACTGTAATAGCCATTTTATACTGTCATACCTAACAAAAATCTATTGTTTCATAATTCAAACATAAAAATCATATTTTAAAAGTCAGTTTACGAATACAATCAAAAACATGAATAAAAAAAAAAAAATCATTAATAAACAAAAGCTAAATAATTAAAACAATAATAAATAATAAACAAAATAAAAATAAATACCAAAAATAATAAAGTAAATGAATTAATTAAAATAAATAAAAAAATATAAATAAAACTAGGGATGCACCGAAATGAAAATTCTTGGCCAAAGTCGAAACCGAACAAAATGAAACACTGGGCCGAAGGCCGAATACCGAACATGGTTTTTCAAGTTTTTTTCCCCCATGTATTTTGCCCATTTTTTTCACCATTGCACAAATTAAATAGCCAAAATGTGCTTTTTACTGTTTTGTCTTGCTTTTTAAAGAAAAAAATCTATTACAAAACAACAATTTAAAAATATTTAACACTTCAATGTTTAACATTCTAGCAGACATTATACCAACAAAGCACAACTTAACTTAATTTAATAATTTATGCATTTAGCAGACACTTTTACCCAAAGCGACTTACAGTGCATTCAGGCTATACATAGCCTGTGTTATACTTTCCGCGTGCGCACAGGCTTATGTGTGAATGTTATAATAAATGTATTAACAGAGCTGTTGAAATTATCATCATTATTATTGTCTTACTTTTTATTTTATTTTACAGAACAACAGTAAAATTACAATACTAACATTTACGAATGTTGATGGAGTTCTTGCTTTTTCTCAACTTTTATTTTGGCGGAAACGCGCAGGAAGACCTCAGCGCTTTTTTGTTGCCAACAGCAGATTATAAATTAGTCTCTTTACGAATATGTCGCACGTATCGCATTGTCACGTGCCTTGTAAAAAAAAATCATAAAAATGTGACTGAGCAACTGACGAGTAACACCGTTTCAGCTTAGATTTTCCTCACGCTTTGGACTTTGAACCCTGTTTAACAAGCAGATCCGCCGCGAGTTCGTGCAGCGCTGTCAGAATACATTCAATTCGTGCGTGTATTAGAAAACATAACGTTCTGCAGTTTATTTACTAATTAAGGCCATTTCGCGATTTCAATCATCATACAGCAACCAGCAACAATCACTCCTTCCTCTTCTCATCGAAGACATGTGATGCAGCACTAAACAGTCTCTCGTTGTTGGTGCTTGTAATGATTTTTGCGTCTTTCTCGGACAGTTTAAATGAAATGCTTCCACACTGCTGACATGTTTGTTGCATTGCGCCTCTCACTTTACGCTGGTTACTATTTGATCGGTGCATCCCTAAATAAAACAAAAACATAAATAAAACAAAACAAAAAATGTTAAAAGTAAAGAGAAACTAAGATGCACTCAACTAAGATGCTTTACAGCACAATCCTGTGCCTCTACAATGCTTCTAATTTGCATGACATGTTTCACTGGCCACCAAATATAATTAGCTGTAGCTTTTTAATGACTCTTGTTGCATCGGAACAAACCAAAGCAATCATCAAGAGATTAAGGGCTTAAGAACTGAGATGTGCTGAATTTTATCATAAGACCAGAGGGACAAATTCTTCCAGAGTGATCTTTAGTGCTGAGGCCGCCTAAATTAACTTAGACACACAAATGCACGTCTTGCTAATATGATATTCAATAAGACAAACCACTTAACTAACAAATGGTAAAAGACAACATGAGAGGATCAGAAAAACATTTACACCTTAAAACTGAATGCTGGTACCCTTCCTGATGAACATCAGCAGCTATGTACTAACTATAATGCTAAAATTAAGAGAACATGTGATGAACATTCACTCTGTACTCGCAGTCTCTAGCTGCCAGTGCTTAGTCATAATCGTTATTTGTCAAAAATAAATGTTTATATGCCACACAAATTTAAGATCCTTTCAGAACAGTTTAGACAATGAGTAGCCTTTTTATCTCCAGCGTTAGCACTTATTAATAAAACTGTCATCAAACTTTGATTACGGGTTTTTCAAAGCAAATCGCACACATGGGTAATAACAGGCTATATCTTGTTGCTCTAACTTTGATGTTATCCCAGTGCCACCCTTGAAAAGTTCAAATTAAACATTTTCCTACAAACACTGACAGCAACTGCACCCACGAATCCTTACAACAACTTTTTGTTGTAAATGTTACATTTAATTTATTAATTACAGCATGTGCATGCCATAACGTGTGATGTCGTGATACGAAGTAGCAAAAACAAGCGATTCATTCAATAAATCATTGGTGACATTAATCTTATTTGTTAATTTTATATAAAGCATGCACGCCTCCATGCTAGCAATTGTTTGAGCCAATGCACACTTGTCATTAAAAGAAGGACCCATTAAACTTTATTACATTTGCTTTGGCCAAGCATCTATTTCAGACGGCCATAGCAACTGGCATAGGCATAAGTCAACCTGGCCGAGTCTGGTGATTTTTTTCGGTCAAACGAGTCAAAGTTTTTCCTGTAAAATGACATCTAAATTACAGCCCTGTCGATCCAAGGTTTATTTTTGCAGCTAATGGCTGAAACACATGTAACAGAGGAGAAAGCACGGATCGGGAAGGCAACGGGCAGCGGTATGGCGTAAACGGCGGGATGCGGTGCAGAATTATCGGCCTGTGATGAGAGATCTGTGCTGGGTAAATCATTAGTGCTCATTAGAATTGAATTATTGAGATTATGCTCTGAAGATATCAGTGGAAAACGCTGGTCATGGCTCAAAGAGAACAGACACAATGTTGCCATAGAGATTTGTCAGCTCAATCAAACGAAACGCTGCAACTCTAATATTCGAGAGCTCAGCATTAGTCCACACTATGGGCTGTGTGCTTTTGAACATGTCTAAGGCAAAGACTGAGTAAATTTGAGTATTGCTTCGTGTCTTGTTCAATATGTGGATGCTGACTGTACTATATTATAGCAAACTATACATGGCATTGCATTGCAACCTTGTACCTGTGTTACCTTTCGTTCTTTTAAAATGGCAATTTCCTAGGCCAATGGTTTTCAAAGCTCTCCATGAAGTACCCCCAGCACTGCACATTTTGTATGTCTCCCTATATCTGACACACCCACTTCAGGGCTGCATCCGAAAACTTAGGCAGCTGACTAGCTGCCTCACTGCCGTATGGGGCAATGACTTTGTAGGCAGCGTTTTTGCATGAAGGCACCTCATGAAACTGATTTCGGACAGGCTTCTGAGGCAGCGTAACAGTTTAATGATCTACAACAAAATAGAATGGGTTTTTGTGATAACTAAATTAATATTTAATTACTATAATATGGTTTTCTCGCTAGAAATAACATCAAAAGTGCAAAAAGTTAGTCAGAAATATACATTTACACACAAACTGACCACCAAACGCAACTTTCAGATGCCATCTTTATTTTTTAGCTCAACCGTCACTGAATAGAACGCATAGGATTGTGGGATATCAAAGGCAGCGAAGGATACATCTATGCTGCCTTCAAAATTCGATCAGAAGAAGGTACCTCCGGAGACAGGAAGTAAAGCAGAATTTGGATTCGGACGTGCCTTGATGCCTTCCTGCCTTGGAATGCTGCCTCCGAAGGCAGCATTTTAGACTTTTCGGACGCAGCCCAGGTCTCCACTTGCAGCCTCTTGCAGTCTCCACTAATGAGCTGAATCAGGTGTGATAGATGAGGGAGACGTATAAAATGTGCATTTTGTGGTTTGAGAACCACTGGCCTAGGCAACTAGGAATAGGAAACGAATAAGCTAATATCTTCCTATGTAACAAGATTTTCAAAGGTTTACACCACCTGAATTAAATTTCAAATAATAAATGGATAAAATTCTGACCACTAGCCAAATATTTTCATGTTATTGTCAACATTCCAAATTTTCTATATACCTACACTAATATATTTTTAAAAATTAAAAAAAAAAAAATACAGTCGACGCGTTTCAGAAAGGCAGGCCATAGAGGAGAAACAATAACGTACAGTATGTGGAAAATAATGTTTTCTGTTTTTTTTTAACCTTAAACCGCATAAACACATTTCATTACACCAAATACACAAAATAATGTTCTTTTTAGCAACACCATATGACCCCTTTAATTCAGAAGATAGGCTACCTTAACTCAAGCCATACAATGATTATAACGTGCTGAAACTGATATTAATATAATAAATATAACCAAATGACAGCACTAACATAACAGTCCATCGATTAGCATAAATCAACTGCTCATAAGGCTAGGACATTTCCATTTAAAAAAAATGGAACCCCTAAAGGTAATAGATACGAGATGGGAGGAAAAATATACTTCAATATATTCTGTCGCAATTATATCGTTGGGTAATTATACTGTATATAATCTGCGGGCATCAGGGAGCCGTTATTAATATGCGGGGCATTAAAATCACTTATGAACGTGACCTGGTTTTTACTTTCACTTTTGAGATTCGCGATCACACATACGGAGCAGCACTCGGCAGTACTTACCACACATTTTACAAGATTAGATGTTTGCCAGAGGTGCTCAGGATCTGCAAATCATTCGCCATCATCCGATCAGACATCTCTCCTTACTCTTATGTGGTAAGTGAAATGTTAGGTACTGTAATGTAGCAGGCTACCGCTAGCAAGCGGCTAAGCATGTCCCTTTAATCGCGCCGTAGAACGCGTTATTTGTTTTCCGTGCCTTTCTGAATACGGATTCACACCTCTAACCCAGTCGGGGGTGTTTGTGGTCCACACAGAGCTCTTATTTGACATCGTCCCAAGTTACTGTAACCATTATATGCTACGCAAGTCTTTTTTTATGCCACGCAAGTCTACAGTGTGCGAGTGAGACAGTGTGTTCTTCTGTTGTCTTTGACAGCTTTTAGGTGCGTTATTGACAGCGCCATCCTCTGCTTACATGAACACCACCGCACCAGCACGGAAAACATGGGGACGTTTTTAAAGACAATAATCGCAAACCTATTAGATATTCTATAATTAAATCAACTAATCGAATATTCGAAAATCGTGACCCATCCCTAGCATGTACGTCAGCATTTGTTTGTATAAATCACGGTCAGTGCTAAGCTGGGTAGACTATGACGGGACCCAACGCAGCAGAGTGCGGCGCGGTACAACACCTGGTGGGCGGGTAGAGACTCGTGTGTGCGGGATGCGGGAGAATAAGGGTGTATCACACTAATATATATATATAGTGTTGGGAAGGTTACTTTGAAAATTTAATAGGTTAATGATTACAAGTTACCCTATTTATAATGTAATGGTAGTGTAACTTTTTCAATTACTTTATTAAAGTAATGTAACTGATTACTTTTGATTACTTTTTGATTACTTTTATAAATTTCTAATGAATGTTTTCAACTGTTAATAATTTTCAAACATTTACACCATGCAGGGTTAACCTTACAGTAGTATTAAATGCTGATTTGTAAAATTTTCAAAATCCTTCATCATTTGAATTAAGATGATAAATCAGATCAATCTCAAAGTAAAAGGTGGTACTAAAGTCTGAAGTTCAATGCAGATTTAAAATCATAAGTAATTATTTACTGATACTGTTTTTGAAAGCAAGTCTTCGCATAACTACAGGAAACACTGCATCTAACAATGCTTCAGGGAAAAAAAACAGTTAATTTAAAAAATAAAATAAAAGCATATACATCAACCCAAATAAGGTTATCTAATAAGCATGTGTCCTATTCTTTGTACTAAACTCCTGAAACATTGGTGTCTGTTTGTATATGATATGACGATAATTCTCTCCTGAACTGCACCTTCACTTCCATTTTACTTTTCAATCTCTTTATTTTGCCCATATATCTCTGTCGCTCACATGACTTTAATACTCAAGATTTAACAAAACTATACTTTCTAAATTGCCTACATGTCAAAATTAGTACAATTATAACTAAAGAGGGGAAAATATTTATTTTATCCCCTGCTAATTTTGTAAGTTTGCCCACTTACAAAGAAATGAAGGGTCTGTAATTTTTATGGTAGGTTTATTTTAATGTATAGAGACAGTAGATCAACCAAAAAATCCAGAAAAAACACATTACATAAAGGTTAGAAATTGATTTGTATTTCAGTGAGTGAAATAAGTATTTGATCCCCAAGCAAAACATGACTTAGTACTTGTTGTACAAACCCTTGCTGGCAAGCAGAGTTAAGACGGTTTTTGTAGTTGGTCACCAGGTTTGCACACATCTCAGGAGGGATTTTGATCCACTCCTCTTTACAGATCCTCTCTAAATCCTTAAGGTTTCTTGGATGTCGTATGGCAACTCGAAGTTTCAGCTCCCTCCGCAGATTTTCTATAGGATTGAGGTCTGGAGACTGGCTAG
>NW_015648502.1:9415-14070 GCF_001515625.1 Sinocyclocheilus rhinocerous
CTGAACAGTAGTTTTGCTTCTCTGCTCCACCTGGGTTCTTCCACTCCATTCTAAAATCTCTCGCTTTGATTACTCTGATCGAAACCGTTTGGCGGAGGTGCAGAGAGCACGCAAGCCGAAGCTTAGCATTGCCAGTCGCGACTAATCGATTCATGATTTATTAGAGATTTATTATCGAATGGCGAATTCGGAAATCATCGCTTTAATACACTCGGGAGGCAATTATATAGCCTAATAATAATAATAATAATAAAAATATTTTTAAAAAGCGGGCCAAATCGGCTGGTTCTTCCGATGGCCAGTCCGCACCGGAGACATGCATTACTTGCAGGATACATATATTGTCTTTTTGCGGCTTAATATTCACGGACTCTAGTCCATATCGCGTTTTGATTCAAGTGTACTGACCTACTTTTGATTTAATCATCCAAAATGTGGCATATTCCGTGACATTCCGCATTATAGGAGTTCCATTTTTATGACTGGATTCTACGAACCAGTCCGTGTTTTCCGTTTATGCATCCCTGCCTCTGCTGAATTATTTTCATCCCCGGTGAGGATAAAAACATCCCGTGATCTCGCTCCGAGGTCCCGATCTAAATCAAATGATTCGTGATACGCGATCCGACTGGAGCGCTTCGAAACAGTGAATAATTTTGCGACTCAATGGTTTAACTGATTCGGAGTTTCAAAAAGCTCCGTTGATACAGTGTTCTTTGCTCGCTTTCTCTATATGATTTATTCGTTGCTTGAATAACCGTGTAAATGAAATCATTACAATTAATAGGCCTAACGTACAATGTTTTTAATAGACTGTGTTTCCGTCGTATTAAAAACATTTCATGACATGACACCCATCAATATATACTTGCCTAAAAAGACGGGTTTATGATGTGCGTTATTAACAGATTACACTAACATTAGGTACTTAGGCTATAGCCTTACCCTTACCTTCTACCTATGGAGAGAGAAAAAAAAAATTTCAAGCATCCCCCCTCTGCTTTTTTCACAAATTGCACCCTATATATATATATATATATACACACACACATACATACGCATACATATATATGCATATGTATGTGTGTGTGTGTGCGTGCGCGCGTGCGTATGTGTGTAACATTTTTAACTAAATTAGAAATTTGAATTGTTGTAAATGTTACAAATAAAAAATATACTTTTTTAATAATATATTTGCTAAATATTACATTTATCAGTTTTATCACATTATTTATATTTTTAAAGATTGACTTTGTGACTTAACATAGTGTGGTATGATGGCTAAAGTAATCAACATGTGAAAAAAATAGGTAAATTACTTTGCACAATTAAAAACCCAACGTTGACTGATATATGTAAACGATGCTTAAAAAAAATAATAATCTAATATATAACCTATATGGTATCAATATTGTGCATCCCTAATTACTGTGGGTTCCATGCAAACACAGCTAGTGTGAACATCCCTTAATGCACAAAACATGTTAATGAAGGCTCCAATAGCCTCATGGACACAGCGCCACTGCGTTTCGGGCATCTCGAGTTCGAGTCCCTGCTTGCGGACCTTTCCCGATCCCGTCCCCAATCCCCTGCCCCCTCTCTCCTCTATCCTATCCTAATAAAGACGACAAAAAAAAAAAAAAAAAAAAAAAAAACAAAAAAAAAAAAATTAAAATGCACTACAACGTTCCAGTTTTTAAATGCTTGTCTATGATGAATGAGTGTGGCCATCACATTGTATCCTGTATCCTAACCCTAACCCTAATGTAACCCTGTTATGGGTAGGTAATGTTTCTATACCTAAACCTACCCATAAGAGAAGATGACCAAAAAAATCTCCCCACAAAAAAAAAAAAAAAAATTCACCAAAAATAAATAAACAAATTTATCATAACACAATTCATGATGCAATACACATTGAGTGCTGCAGGGGCGACATTACCACTTCCAGTTCCATTGTCCTGCAGTCAGGTTTAAAAAAAAAAAATTTTTTTTATGGGTTTCTGGTTAAATGCCAGACTTTT
Source organism: Sinocyclocheilus rhinocerous (assembly GCF_001515625.1). Taxonomy (NCBI): domain Eukaryota; kingdom Metazoa; phylum Chordata; class Actinopteri; order Cypriniformes; family Cyprinidae; genus Sinocyclocheilus; species Sinocyclocheilus rhinocerous. The sequence goes on from NW_015648502.1 coordinate 11,440, forward strand.
TTTTTTGACAACAGCGCTTATTTTCTGCAATAATCCAAAAGCCAATGGAAAAATCATCAGTTGTCACAGTCATGCAAGAATGCATGTTATGTATGGACAACATTTCAATGCATGTCCAACATTTTCATCTGCATTACTTGCGTAGAGCATGTTTTTGGCCTAAGAGTTTACAAAGGAAGTGGACTAATACCAACAACTCAGCTGATTTCAAATCAACCCAAGTAACCATACACTCACCCTCTATTTATAGAGAAAGTACAGAGATCAGGAGAAAATGCCCAGCATTTGTGAGAAACACAAACACTCCAATCCACTAGATATAAATACATCACAGGATGAAATCATTAAATCTACACAGCACTTTGCCCAATCACAGGTGGATGTGCTGGCAGCTGTAATGACATCACAAAGGTTGTTTTCGTCCTTTCAGGAAACAGTAAGTGAGCACAGAGAGATGATAATTGCCTTTTACACAGGAAGAGTCATACTCTAATGCACTACATAGTCATCTGTTTTGAAGGCAAGCGGTGGGTGTATTTCAAAAATCCGGCTTACTCATTTTCCCATGATTCTCGGTTCTTTGATCTGGATAGAAAAGCTGTGCGACCCAGAGTACATTTTGAGCTCAGTTTGTAGTCCACACAGGTATGGAGGGAGAGGAGGAAAACATTTATAGAACAGCTGTCAGGACAATGAACCTCGAGCTGAAAGTCAAAGTCATCCGGGCCGTCATTGACATGGAGATCATTCATTTGAATTTACATCAGGTTCATCCAGAGTGGGCCACCGCATCTGGTGCATTCTCACGATTTGCATTAGAGATCATCAAACGGGTGGAGGTGTGACTGCTTCATAATTAATATTTTGTAGACGCACTAATATTCTAGATGTATAAAATTAGTGGAAGGCCAAAGCAACCATAATGACTGCCTGAAATAGAACAGAGGTGTCTAGGGAGAGGGTCCAAAAATAACAAATGAATTTTAATTAAGGGACATTTGTTAATGTGTCATCTGTGTAATTCTGCATGTGTTTGTGTGTCCACAAATGTGAAAACAACTGCTGTCTAGATGGCAATATTTGCATGCGTGTTTGCATTTACAGTGGGGAGCAAACGTTTAAGACTACACAGAACCTGGGATCAGTTCACCTGGAAATCAACTTTTTTTATTTAAAAAAAAAAAATATATAAAAAAAGTTATGTAAACTGCCATTCAAATTCATTCTTTTATTCAGAAAGGACTCAAAAAGTAACAGTAAAAAAGAAGTTACGTTGATACAAAAAAAAATAAGTATTTCAAATTCTTCTGAAGTGCTGAACCATGCTATCATGGTTTCCACAAAAATATTACGCAACATTACTGTTTTCAACATTGATAATAAAACATGCTTCTTCAGCATCAAATCAGCATATTGGAAATATTTCTGAAGGATCATGTGACACTGAAGACTGCTGAAAATTCAGCTTTGCCATCACAGGAATAAGTTACATTGTAAAATATATTAAAATAGAAAAGTTATTTTAAAATGTAAAAATATATAACAATATTTTTGATCATATAAATACAGCCTTTTAGGGGGAAAAAAACAAAATGAATAAAAACATGTTCACTAGTAGTCTCAAACATTTGGAATTAAATTTGATGTGTGAATACATCTAACAGGAACATTTTGTGACCATTTCTTTGTATGCCCACCTGTAAGCCTCCAGATTTCACACATATTCCAATTAAATTTTACAATGCAGAGCTGAAATCTGCCATCCTAAGTGGCTTACACAGCATCACATCACCAAAAATGACAGATTGAGTAATTCACTGAGCGCACCAACACATACAAGCACAGATCAGCATTCTACAGAGAAAATGAATTGCAAGTAGGAGAAAAGATTGGCGCAAGAAGACAGAAGTTTACCAAGTAAAAAAGAGGGAGGGAGGAATGTGGTTTAATGGACTGCTGGATTTACTGAACTCTCAGCTGTAAATTTATGTAACTCCCCACATCTTAAAAACACCATCCCTCAGCTTACGACAAGGGCAAATTTCACTCAAAGACTGTGGGGACTTTCCATCGACTTCTATGGTTTTTATATTGAGGAAGCATTTAATATTTATTTATTCATAAAACGTAGGTTATGTCTGGTTATCTCTTTAGTGAGGATATATGGTACCCACAACGTAACAAAACCTGACCCACAGATAAATCAATGAAACTACAAATGCAAACATTCATAAAAAGAATACATTTCATAACAGACCGACTGGTCCACACACACACACACACACACGCACAGAAGTACTCACCAGTATTGCTCTTCTTCCTGTTCTTCAGAGCACAGGTGACAGGATCTCCAGAAACACAAGGATTCTCCACATATTTAGGTGTCCTGATTGAACCTGCAGACAGAGCGAAAATGAGAGAAAGACCGGAGCAGAGAGGGTGAGAGAGAGAGAGAGAGAGAGAGAGAGAGGGAGGAGAAAGAGAGTGAGAGAGACGCACATACACACACACAGAGAGACAGTTAAGTCTTTCCAGATGGGATTTTGAAGCTGGCGATCTGAATCTCTGGGCAGAGCTGCATGTGGATCTGCTTGTGCTTGTGTGTGTGTGTGTGTGTGTAACAGTTGTGAT
>NW_015648502.1:14293-15740 GCF_001515625.1 Sinocyclocheilus rhinocerous
ATATATAAAAAAAGTTATGTAAACTGCCATTCAAATTCATTCTTTTATTCAGAAAGGACTCAAAAAGTAACAGTAAAAAAGAAGTTACGTTGATACAAAAAAAAATAAGTATTTCAAATTCTTCTGAAGTGCTGAACCATGCTATCATGGTTTCCACAAAAATATTACGCAACATTACTGTTTTCAACATTGATAATAAAACATGCTTCTTCAGCATCAAATCAGCATATTGGAAATATTTCTGAAGGATCATGTGACACTGAAGACTGCTGAAAATTCAGCTTTGCCATCACAGGAATAAGTTACATTGTAAAATATATTAAAATAGAAAAGTTATTTTAAAATGTAAAAATATATAACAATATTTTTGATCATATAAATACAGCCTTTTAGGGGGAAAAAAACAAAATGAATAAAAACATGTTCACTAGTAGTCTCAAACATTTGGAATTAAATTTGATGTGTGAATACATCTAACAGGAACATTTTGTGACCATTTCTTTGTATGCCCACCTGTAAGCCTCCAGATTTCACACATATTCCAATTAAATTTTACAATGCAGAGCTGAAATCTGCCATCCTAAGTGGCTTACACAGCATCACATCACCAAAAATGACAGATTGAGTAATTCACTGAGCGCACCAACACATACAAGCACAGATCAGCATTCTACAGAGAAAATGAATTGCAAGTAGGAGAAAAGATTGGCGCAAGAAGACAGAAGTTTACCAAGTAAAAAAGAGGGAGGGAGGAATGTGGTTTAATGGACTGCTGGATTTACTGAACTCTCAGCTGTAAATTTATGTAACTCCCCACATCTTAAAAACACCATCCCTCAGCTTACGACAAGGGCAAATTTCACTCAAAGACTGTGGGGACTTTCCATCGACTTCTATGGTTTTTATATTGAGGAAGCATTTAATATTTATTTATTCATAAAACGTAGGTTATGTCTGGTTATCTCTTTAGTGAGGATATATGGTACCCACAACGTAACAAAACCTGACCCACAGATAAATCAATGAAACTACAAATGCAAACATTCATAAAAAGAATACATTTCATAACAGACCGACTGGTCCACACACACACACACACACACGCACAGAAGTACTCACCAGTATTGCTCTTCTTCCTGTTCTTCAGAGCACAGGTGACAGGATCTCCAGAAACACAAGGATTCTCCACATATTTAGGTGTCCTGATTGAACCTGCAGACAGAGCGAAAATGAGAGAAAGACCGGAGCAGAGAGGGTGAGAGAGAGAGAGAGAGAGAGAGAGAGAGGGAGGAGAAAGAGAGTGAGAGAGACGCACATACACACACACACAGAGACAGTTAAGTCTTTCCAGATGGGATTTTGAAGCTGGCGATCTGAATCTCTGGGCAGAGCTGCATGTGGATCTGCTTGTGCTTGTGTGTGTGTGTGTGTGTGTAACAGTTGTGAT
>NW_015648502.1:16714-22909 GCF_001515625.1 Sinocyclocheilus rhinocerous
GACCGGAGCAGAGAGGGTGAGAGAGAGAGAGAGAGAGAGAGAGAGAGGGAGGAGAAAGAGAGTGAGAGAGACGCACATACACACACACAGAGAGACAGTTAAGTCTTTCCAGATGGGATTTTGAAGCTGGCGATCTGAATCTCTGGGCAGAGCTGCATGTGGATCTGCTTGTGCTTGTGTGTGTGTGTGTGTGTGTGTAACAGTTGTGATCGGCTGTCCTGTACTCCCAGAGAGATTCCAGTATAAATTAGTCGTCTGTAATGATTTTAATCTCCCTGAGCAGTTCCTCCTGTGTCTGCTGAGTCAGATTCAAGCTTTACTGGCATGATTGTCAACATATACAATTTTGCCAAAGCATAAAAGTACTTAGAGTAGAGAAATAGACAATAAATAACTAACATTTAAAAGTTTTGATGTTGGTAAGATTTTTCAGTGTTTTTGAAAGAAGTCTCTTATGCTCACCAAGGCTGCATTTATTTGATCAAAAATGCAGTAAAAAGGGCAATATTGTAAATTAGTATTGCAGTTTTAAATAACTGTTTTGTAATTGAATATATTTTAAAGTGTAATATATTCCTGTGATGACAAAGCTGAATTTTCAGCATTCATTACTCCAGTCTCCAGTTTCACATAATACTTCAGATATCAGTCTAATTTGGAGCTCAAGAAACATTTTTTTTTATAATTAGTGTTTAAAACAGTTCATTACCTTTTGTGGAAACCTTGATGTATTTAATACATTACATGAATATACATTTTAAAACAGCATTTATTAGAAATGGATATTTTTATTTGGATAGTTTTTTATTGCACTTTTGATCCATTTTAATGCTTCCATGCTGAAAAAAAGCATTAGTTTCTTCTGACCCCAATCTATAATAATAGTTTATTATTTGGTCTATAATACTAGACCAAATTATATATAAAACAATAAAATAAAACTGAAAACACAGTCTCAGGGTTACTTCAGCACACAAACCACTAGCTGAATCAGCTCATTCACAGCCCTGACTCGTCTGCAAGAACATTTGTTCCATTTAACTTCACAGCGGTTCCTCATACAAAGCCTCAAACATCAGAAAGAAGCCTGAAATGAGAATAAAGACAGACATCTCTACTGGCGCACAGATTTGGAAGTAATATTCGGGGCTGTAGCAACTGATGCGTCTTTCCCACTTTCAGAAATTAAGTTCATACCTACCCACTTGTCGGGAAAAAAATCATTATATTTTAAAGGGGTCATATGATGCGATTTCAAGTTTTCTTTTCTCTTTGGAATGTTACAAGCTGTTCGTGAATAGATAAGATCCCTAAAGTTGCAAAGACTAAAGTCTCAAACCCAAAGAGATATTCTTTATAAAAGTTAAGACTCGTCCACGCCCTCCTAAAACGCCTTGTTTAAACACGCCCCCACATGTCTATGGATAGCTGGCCAATCAGAGCACACCTCGCTTTTCAGACCGATGAGCTTTGTAAAAATCGAAACGCGTTTCAGAAAGGCGGGGCATAGAGGAGCAACAATAATGTACAGTATGTGGAAAATAATGTGTTTTTTGAACCTTAAACCGCATAAACACATTTCATTACACCAAATACACAAAATAATATTATTTTTTAGCAACGTCATATGACCTCTTTAAGAGCTTTGTTTTGATCAGCCAAAAAACTAAAAGTAGGCAGCCAACGTGAAATTATGAAAAAGCAGATGCACTTCCAAAAATTAGTTTGGACTTTGTTTGGGCAATGTGTCACCTCAACTTTTCAGACTCTTCTTGAACCTCTGGTAAGATTACATTACACAGTTAATGATTGTTTGAAGGAAAACAATAGCGAAGGATCTGAGAGATTAGGGCTGTAGGAACAAATCAATGTAGGTTTGATTCTGGACTATTAGCGCGGTCACAACTCTATCACTACTACATCCTGGAGTTTGGTAGTTAACAACAGGTTGCCTGATAGGGACGGTCATGTAATTACATGTAACTTTCAGTACAATGCTTTGGATGAAAAGTGTTTGCTACAAAGTAAGTAACTAAAAAGGTTTGGTCTGTGATGGGCTTTCACTCAGTTTTAAAATCAACCTGACACAGCGCTCGCATAGTAGTCTCCAAGTGCAACAGTATTTATAGAGAAAAACATGTGACACTGACTTAAATATACGAATGACAATTTAAAACTCAAATTTCATTTTGAAAAAAAAAATTTAAAAGACAAACTTTTTCTTTGGAATAATGTGAATGAATTGTGTAGAACAAGACTAAGAAAGCTAATTTTAGGTTCATGCTAACTTAGATGAAATGTGGTGTGTACTGCCACCTACAAGAACACACGCAGCATTGCAGGCACAGAAATGCTTCTATTAGCATTACTTAATATGGGAAACGCTTACAGCAGGAGAGAAATAGATGCTTTTGGGAAATGTAATGACAGATAATAAAACAAAGTATCATGAAACAAGAATGTGAATGTTGTTAATTGCTACTTAAATATTACAATGGAATGGATCTAACAAAAATAATCTAATTCTAATCTTAATCAAGTTGATTAATGGTAATGTGTTGCATTTCTCAGTTTTTCTTTTTTTCCAAATGTGTTCTGCAAAGCATTCTAATTAAGGACAGCTTTGATTCAGCAGCACATAGGGCTGACGTGGGTATGATCACACAACCTGAGGTGCAAGACTGAGGGAAGAACAATCGCCAAACATTGCCAGAATACTGAGTGAGCTCCTGCCAAGTGTTTCTCTTGCCATGTGATTGGCAGCTCTCAGCTCAGCTAGCAGTGTGAATCAGCACAGAGCAACCAATACCACAATGATAACGTAATGCATTTTACACAGTATATATGATACTGTTTTATTCATCAGTTCTCAAATAATCTAAATCAAGATTTTACATCAGAAACATGTCAATGTATGAACCCACTCAAGTTCACCTTGACCTACACTCATCCTAAAGTCTGACACATCAATTGAACCTACACTTTGACCCCTGACTTTTGTTTCATAATGGAATTTCTTCCTAGGGGCTAGTTTCATAAACATAGCAACTGTCTTATAAACTAGTCTGGCCAACTAGTAGTTAGTAAAGGGGTAATTGGTCTTACTTTTTGAATTAGAGCAATATATCTGACAATCAATCAGTCAATCAATCAGCCAATAACAGTTACAAGTGATTAGCCCTAAAGAAAAAAAATCAGATGACTACTTAAATTAAAATTAGAAGACTATTGTAAGCAGTTTATGCAACTGATCTTCACACAGCAGGTAAATAACTCTTTGACCCTGTCCCAAATATTGCCCTCAGCCCTTGCTGTCCATAAGTACACACATTAGTGATACTGGTGGTCACACAAACCAGTGGATCTTACATGGTTCGCTTCGGGACTCTCATTTGATATTGAACGTCACAGAAACATTATTTATTGTACAAAAGTTATCAAATATGTACTTAAATCAAACTTAAATCTATTACTATTTATATGTAAATATTTGTAAAAAAAAAAAAAAGCTGGGCCATTAATTCACTGCACAATACATTAGTATTTACTAATTTGCTCTAAATAGTGCAGAGTTTTATTACATACCTTTTAATGTTTTTATTGTCTTTTAAAAGCAAAAAAAAACAAAAATTATATATATAATTTTGCTGTCATACTATGCATAATTATACAGTTATAATACATTTTTGAATATTTTCATTTGGCTTTTTTTTTTTTTTTGCCCTGCTGTTCAAGACCAGAACAGGCCTGTGAAATATCAGTTGAGAATTGCTGGGGCAGGTGGGCCACTGGATGACTTTTATATTTAATCTAACTTAATTAAAATTATATTAAAAAAAATACACATACATAAAATCAACCAAAATAATTTTTTATATTAAATGCATATAATACAGTGACACTCTCAGTTTCTTCTAATAAAATTTTGAAAACAAGCAGCAGAGTTACAGTAGGAAATATAAAGTGGGGCCTTTGAATGTTAAAGGGCTTTTGAGTCAAAAAATTTGAGAAACATTGGCCTACACTGTGAAGTCGGCACCAATAGATGGCACAGTTTGTGCATTACATAAATCACAGCTGCAGAACTTCTTAAAGAGGACAAACCATAGCACTGTAAACTTGACTGATGTGTCTATTATATATGATATACAGCATACTACTTGTACCAGAAATACCATTTTGATAGTACCCAAAGTGCCAGACGTACCCATTAGGATAGATATTAAATCACTATTCCAACTGACTAGGATTAAAATGTAATTTTTCTATTCCTTTTTCTATTATTGTAAATATATATTTACTTTTTTCTTTAATGTTATCTCACATTGTAAAAATGCATTTTTCATCAGCTCTGAATGGATGTGTAGTGCAGTGTTTCCCAAACTTTTTTTAGTCGCGGCACCCTTTGGAAATTTTAACAACCTTGTGGCACCCTACAAAATTTATTTTGTCACAATATTTGAATTTCTAACTTCGATATGATAATTTGAAAAGTATAGATATTCGGTACAACAGGGAAGAACTGCAGAATATAATGTCATACAGATATTTTTAATATTATTAAAAAAATGTGTCCATCAATGGTGGCAATCAGTAGGCTAATTTCTAATGAAGAGACCAATTTATAGGACAGATTTTAATGTAGGCTTTTATACATATGTAAACATTATTTAATTACCATTATAACTAGCTATCTCACAATGTTTACATATGAATAAAAGCCTACATTAAAATCTGTCATATAAATTGGTCTCTTCATTAGAAATTAGCCTACTGATTGCCACCATTGATGGACACGTTTTTTTAATAATATTAACGGCACCCCGGTTGGGAAACACTGGTGTAGTGTATGTAATGTGAAACCTGAAATTACTTGAATGATACAAGAAAAATGCATAGTCTATGATAAGTCAAGGATAATATTGCACAGTATATGATAATATCACAATGATGTGTATTAATCAGCTGAGTATTAATGAATTAAAAGTATCAATGTATTAATGAGTTGAGTCATTTATTCAAACTGTCAATATCGCACACTACTAGTAAGTACATTTAAAAAGTTATGTACCTGGTGACTTGCTGGACCGGACTGGAGAAAGATAGGGTTGGCGGGGAAGGAGCAGGGGGGAGGAAGGGAGGGAGACGGACACTCCTCTGGTCAAACTCGGCCTCAGCATCTCCTCTGCAGGGTACGGCTGTACTGGCAGCGGCCCACTCCCATGATTCTGAACACCCACAACCTCTTCCTGAACTCTGTGATGGAAACTGGGGCTGAGGGATTGACTTCCTGAGCAAAAATAAGAAAGACAAGAAAAAAAAGAATATATATTTGTTTTGGACACTTGATTAGAATTATATCTGCATGCAAATAATTGTGCACTTTTTAAACCAAGCCGAACATGAAAGTTCAGAATCCTGTGTCAGTGATCCATTCAACATGAGTCACTTATACAACCACAATAACAAACACTGAACATTTAGAACGGTTTGAGTCTTAAATTCGATTCATTGAGAAGTGAAAAAAAAAAATGCCTGTATGCTTTCCAGTTGGACGTCAGAAATCCAATTAGCTAAGTATCATTACCAATGGCTTTCTGTATCCAAGCCTTCAAAACCACTATAAAAACATACAGACAAACTACTAAGGCTGTCTCATGACCAACAGTAATATTATACATCTTTCTCCTCCTATAATAAGCACTTTCGAAGAAAGCTGAGAATTAAGCTCTTTTAACATTCCAAACCAAACATACAAGGCCTAAAGTTCCTCTCACCGCAACAGGGTTTCCCTTTCATGGGAACTTCGAACTGCGTCCTCTAGGGGTCGCTATGGGGGAACGCCTCGTTGTGACCCGTGTCTGAAGCATACATTGAAAAAACACCAACTCGTTGGCCGGCGACAGCCATGACGTCACTATGTGAGACATCGTCTCTAAAAACTCCCTCCTTGCCATCAGTGCCCCTTCAAACTACATCTCGCTTGAATGGCGGGTCATACGCAGCAGCAGGTCAGGCTGTTTCGCTTCGTTGCACACGATGGCGGTGCTCCAGGCATACCAGGCTGACCTGCTGAAAGACCTGGATAAAGGCGAGGGCCTTTTTCCTGATGAGATGGCTGAGTTGCGGCGCACCACGGATCTCGCTCTCCGTGCTACTAAGCAGGCCGCCTCTGCCATGGGCAGATCCATGGCG
>NW_015648502.1:24018-37283 GCF_001515625.1 Sinocyclocheilus rhinocerous
CGTTATTGGTCTCGTTCCCTTTCTCTGAGTTGGTTTAGATCCCGGTACCTTGGGCTCCACTCAACTAGTGTGTCTCTGTCGACACACTCTGGAAGCATCGCTCCCCTCACCATTGAGGGTTATTGTGAGTATGGTGCTTTCTTTCGAGCGTTAATCCTCTCTGAGGAGTTGGATTCCTCGCTCCATGGGCTGTCCTCGTGGTAGTATTGAGCAGTTCTCCCCTTTTATCAAAGGGTTACCTGGAATGAGCAACAAAATTCCTCTGAATTATTTCTCATTCTCAAGTTGCTCAGTATGACTTTCATGTCTTACAACTATGTGCCGGTCAGTGGGTGAGCGCTTCTTGTGCATTTTTTCTGTTTTAGCTAGTGTAGGGTATTTAGGGCGTCGCCTACGCTGAAGCTTCTGTGTTTTTGTTTCACATTTTTATTTGGTTAGGATAGGTTAGTGGGTTTGGGCGTTTTAGCGTAGCATTGTTTGGTTTAGTTTTTTTTGTTTTGATTTACAAAAAATCAAAAATCTCCCTCTGCCTCTATTTTTCCCCTCTGATACTGTTGACTTGGTCTGTTTGTCTAGTATTATGACGTTATGTGACAATTTTACCACTATCTCCTGTGTGTGCCTAGATTCCAATTTTGGTCGGAGAAGCAATGAATCGTACAAGAAATCATTTAAGCTAAAATGTTTAATTGCTTTATTACTGTTGATGTCAGGAAATGTGCAGCCAAACCCAGGCCCAGACACCCCTATAGGCTTTAACACCCCGGCAGATTTTAAAGAAAGGTCTGGTCTTGGTTTCTTTCATTTGAATGTACGCAGTCTTGTTCCTAAAATGGACATGTTGCGTATCATTGTTTGGTTTAGTTTTTTTTGTTTTGATTTACAAAAAATCAAAAATCTCCCTCTGCCTCTATTTTTCCCCTCTGATACTGTTGACTTGGTCTGTTTGTCTAGTATTATGACGTTATGTGACAATTTTACCACTATCTCCCGTGTGTGCCTAGATTCCAATTTGGGTCGGAGAAGCAATGAATCATACAAGAAATCATTTAAGCTAAAATGTTTAATTGCTTTATTACTGTTGATGTCAGGAAATGTGCAGCCAAACCCAGGCCCAGACACCCCTATAGGCTTTAACACCCCGGCAGATTTTAAAGAAAGGTCTTTTTAAAGGATTCGCTATTTCAGTTGTTTTATGTTACTATATTTTGTACCTGTATGTATGTATGTATGGTTGTACTGCTGCCTATCTTGGCCAGGACACTCTTGAAAAAGAGATTTTTAATCTCAATGGGTTTCTTCCTGGTTAAATAAAGGTAATAAAAAATAAAAAAATAAAAAAAAAATATTTAGGCGCCACTCTATCATGTCTCTCCCTTTTTTTGTTTGTTTGTTTGTTTGTTTGTATTCCACTTTTTATTTTTGGCACTGTAAATATGCACACGCGCTGCTGGTGCGTTTCTGGACAGCTACGTGAATAAATTGCTGTCTTTTGCCATTTGTAGAATAAATTACTGCCTTTTGCCATATGCTGTCGTCCTGGCTGTTTTTCTGCTCTCCTCTCCATTCATCGAATTTATTTGTTTTAAATGTTGCGGACCAATTCCCTAGACCTCGAAAGGACCGTAACAGTAATCAAAAAAGGAGAATTAAGCATGCACAACTAAATATTTAAATCTTAAAATTAAATTAAATCTTTTAAAGAAAAAGAATAACACAAAATATAAATCGTATAAATAAAAAAAATATAAATCATTCCTCCAGGGATCCTCTTATTACCGTTAGATTATTAGTAACAATAAATAAATATATAAATGCATAAATAAATGTAAAAAATCGGTGCAGAAGCAAAGTAACAAATTGTATTAAAAAGTAACTAGGGATGTTCATTTCGGTTATTTTTCCTAACCGACAACCAACGCTCGTTAACCGAGCAGCAAACAACAGAACATGAGGATTCACATGGTCATCATATCACATCACGCACCTGCAGCGCTTCTGCCAGCAGAGAAAAACATAATAAAGCTAGGCTATATATATATATATATATATATATATAACCAATGGCGCTACATGTCGACGCGCTGCCCACGAGGCTATCGGTGATGACATTAAATGACTTTTTAAACCGTTTAACTGATTGTATTAATCGGTCAAAATTCTTACGGTCGGTTAACCGGTTAAACGGTTAAAATGAACATCCCTAAAAGTAACAAATTGAATTAAACAAAATTTGAAGCAGAAAGTCTAAAAATACTATTTTTGTAAAACATACTTTTACTATCTTTGTTAAAATATTTTTAAAGTGTTTTTCAAGCATAGCTTTGCTAATAAATTTTACCACAAAAAATGTTATTCAATTGTAGCAATTTTGTTGGCATTTTTATTTTAATAAGGAAATGATTTTCAGGATTCAAATGATACTTGACCACAGGGTAAGGTTTCACTCGAGTATGGAGGCTATATGTAACATTGGCCATAGGGTGGAAAATGTGCCTTCCCTTGAAAATTTTTCTTCCCTTTTATTGCAGATTTGTGGTCGGTCGCCTCTTAACACAGCCCAGCAAATCAAGTCTGACTAATGACGGTCTACTCCAGAGAGCTCTGATATAATTACAGCCCTGCATTCATAACACTGAGGCCTGACCAAAATACCAACCAGAGACTCCATTCATCAGACATCAAATATTTATCAGAATATAAATTCAGTCGAAATGAGGGTTTGGAGCTGGACGGAGGATTTGCTGAATCCTATATTTAGTCAAATGTGGACAGACCGAACCAGACAGAAAAAAACATTCATGCTGCTGTAAATTGACTCTTAATGTACATGTGGAGTAAATCAGGTATGCTGGCGTTTTGGCATCATCATAAGAATGTGGCATAAATCAGGTACGCTGGAGTTCAGCAACACCATCAGAAAAAGCGAATGACTGAAGTGACGACTGCTCAACTTCTGAAGGAAATTAAGTAAAAGAACACATGGACAGGGATAGAAACATACAGTAGAGGAAAACAAAGACAATAAACCTTAACCCCAGATGGTACCAACTCTTCTTCACACAAACAGGAAGTTAAAAAAATCAACACAGGCAAGGACAGACGTAGGATGACAACAACGAGGAAGGAAAGGAAACAAATTCCATTTCAAATAAATGCCGTTCTTTGAACTTTTCACTCATTCGTCAAGGTTTCCACAAACATATTAAGCAGCTGTTTTCAACATTGATAATAAATGTTTCTTGAGCACCAAATTAACATATTAGGATGATTTCTCTGATGTGACACTGAAGACTGGAATAATGGCTGCTGAGAATTAAAAATACATTTAAATAGAAAACACTTACTATATAATGCAATGATGTTTTACACTGTTTTTACTGCATTTTGGTCAAATAAATGTCTTGGTGAGCATAAGACACTTTTCAAAAACAAAGATCTTACAAACCAATGTGCAATAGTGTTTTTAAGTCTTCAGTTTCCATGTCGAAAATTAAGGATTTAAAAAGTTTAAACCTGAAGATAAACAATTTTAGTTTTTTTTTTTTTGTGGAAAAATTAAACAAAGAAATGACAAAAATAAGAAATATTTAAGAATTTGGTCAATTTCTAGGGCACTAATTAAAATAAAAAATGAAAATAAACATTTCACTTAAATCGTTACCCATAATTTAGCACAAAAAAGCACACCTTTTAAACCGTACTGTATACAGCAAGAACAGATTGGGTGATGACTAATATAATGCAGACTCTTAAAGAGAAAGAAAATGGTTGACAAGTGTATTTGTCCCTAATCAAAACATGCAAAACCACAGATGGACGACAACATCTTGGAGTTATAAGCCAGATAAAATCAATCATCCCTAACCTACAGCAACTTTAACTGTTATATGTCTCAGCATCCTTTTGTAATTTAGCCTCACTTTTATCTTTTGCTCCCAAATTTTCAACATTTCCTATATCCTGATTCTCTTCCTGATGGCAGAATTCTAAAGGTTGCTGACTCCAGAACTCAGACATGCCTGTGGTATATCTGTCAGATTAGTGCACATGCTGACTGATCACCGCTGGAACTTCTTAGGCATTTCAAAGAATGTTATCCATGATTAGCTCACTCATCTGAGAGTGTGGCCAGCTGTGTTTCTGGTAATGAGATTAGGCCTTGTGTTACTGGAATTCAAACATACAATCTCAGAGAAGATCATTACCAAGTATTATGCTCCAGTAGCAGTTTTTAATTAGCTAACATTTCTCAAATTAACTTGAAAAAGGCCAATTATATTTTGACTGGCCTATTTTTATGGTTAAAGATCTGGGAAAATTACCAATAGGTTTCAATTTTGCTGCAAGTTAAATTATCCCCCTAAACAAGAAATTAAAAATTATAGTTGAGGGCAAAATTTCAAGACTTTGGAGAGAGAATGATTTTTGATTTTGTTATTGAAATTAATAATTTTATTCAAAAAGGACACAATAATATGATTTAAAGTAACAAACACATTTATAATGATCTGACAGATTTCTATTTCAAATAAATACAGTTCAAGAATCCTTAAAAAAAAAAAAAAAAAAAAGTTACCCGAGCACTAAATCAGGATATTAGAATCAGGGTTCCCACTCTTTCATGAACACCAGATTCAAGGACTTTTTCAAGCACCATTTATTTTATAAAGCAAAGTCTCTGAGAACCTGACACCTTGTACTTCTGGAGACTCCAGGTAGGTTGCAGTTCTGGAAAATAGTGGCGCTGGAGACTAAATGCTTCCTGATGGTTTCACACCTAATTCTTAATTCTTTTGCAGTTAACGTTCGTCTTTTCTTCTTCACCTGTTTTTTTCTGACCCAGCTGTCCCAGTGAGCATTTTGCTGACCAATGGTCATGCCTTAACTTTGACATTTCTGTATTGCATTCGTTTTTAATATTTCTCATGGGGATTTAATCATTTTTGACTTATCAGTCTGAGTTAAATCTCTTTTTTGGCTCATTTAATCCGTAAAAGAAAACCAGCCTAATAATTCTGCACACCTTAATAAGGAGTTTTTCATTTCTAGCCTTCATGGACAATTATATACAGTATCACTTCTTAATAACTACTATTATTTTTGTATTTAATAATTTAGATTGATGTGGTTTGGAATTGGTAAAATGTGCTTGGAAAAAAATATGATCAGAATATCAACGTGCATAATAATTATGCACACACTGTAAGATGTGCTCCCTTTACACAGAGTGCCACTATATCGCAAAATCGAAAGTGAAATTGAACAGCAGGCGCTTATTCAAATGCGATTTCAACACCCCGCATATTGATACGGCTCCCTGATGTGCGAAAATTATGGGGTTAAAGCAAAAAAAATCTTTTGACTGAATTTTTCCTCAGCCAAACCCCATTCCACAGCCATACCCGTCACACACCCAGTTTAAGAGCAGTGTTTGTCTTCTTGTAATTAGGAGCGCTTGTCCTCCTAATTTAAAAAATGTAGGAGCACCTTCTGATCAATAATCAAAAATTCTGATCAAGAATTAGCCTTCATAATACGAGCTGACATTTGACTCAAAGTGATTTCAGGGGCATTTTCTTTTTACCTTTGTAAATGCATTTTTCTAATTTTATTAAATGCATGCAATTTTTTCCAGCTGTGGTGGCAGGACTATTTCTCATGGACCACGTGTTGGCGTTTTAATGAGGATGGAGATTTTTTTTAAAACGGAAGAAGGAAAAACTCAGTTTATAAAAATACACGTGTATGTGTGGACATGGCCTTATTTTAACTAAAAAAGACAAGTAAATAGTAAATAATAAAATAAGAACAAATAAATTAATGACAATCAATAGCACAAACAAAAACAATAAGAAGAAATGTTTTCAGTTAGGTCTAACTATAATCTATACTCAACTGTAAAATAACACTGGATAGTCTTCACTGTATAATGAAAGGCAGCAGCAGGTTTATTTAGGCTGCTGTCTAATTTAATTCAAGCACTTTCAAGGACCTATGTTTGTTTTCAAGTACTTTCCTGGTCTTGAATCCATATGTCTGAAATTCAAGTACTTTCAAGAAGCGTGGGAACCCTGTAGAATGATTTCTGAAGGATCATGTGACACTGAAGACTGGAATAATGTATATGCATAAAAATCTTACCGACCCCAAACGTTTGAATGGTAATGCATGACTGCACAATACCTATAGAACACACAAGTCATATGGACCGTTTTTAATGGAGATTTTGTGTCCATTTCAGAGCTTAACATCTTACGTTCCTGTTCACTTTCCTTGTAGGGAAAAGAGCAGCCTGGACAATCTGCAAATCAACTTCCACAAAAGGAAGCAAGTCATTCATGTTTGGAATAAAGGAGAGAAAATACCACAATTTTCATTTTTGGGTTTGCAATAATTGAGAAAGCATTAACTGAGCATATTTACTAGCTAAAACTACTTCATTTAAATTCACAATTAAAATCTGGTTGCAAGTGTGTTTTTAATAGCTGGACAGACAATAATCTTGTGTGTCTTTATAAACAATCTGACTCTACTAAATAACATGAGGAGCCCCTGCTGAGTAAGGGGAAACTGGACACCAGAGCAGCGGAGATAACAAGAGAACCTTCAGAAACATGTGCACACACACACACACACACACACACATACACACAACTGGCCTCAAAACATAAACCTTACCCTGACACACACAATGCAGATGGATCAACTTTCTGAATGTCACTCTACTCCTAGAGATTTATACCTGAGGACAGTAAAAACCTCATACACATGTTGTAAACTCAACATCTCAGGCCAGAGTCATGCTGTATCACTCTGCACTGTAACCCAGCATCAAACAGACCCTGTTTTTAAAGCTAAATCCTTTGTGATCCGACCTTTACAAGGCCTCAGTTCAAAGCCAGGCGGATACTTCAATCTGACATTCCAAATGAAAAAGGGTCAATCCATGAAAGCAGAAATCCCCACCAAAGTATGTTTCTTAGGGATTAAAGAGTTCAAATCCACAAAAAAGGAGTGAGAGAGAAAAAAATTGGACGGAAAAGACTGAAATGAGACAAAAAAAACAAACAAACAATAAAACAGCAGTCCTCACTGATAAACTGATTTTAGAATGTTTTGGCCCATCATTGGTGTCAGTTCTACTGGATGGGAAAAAGAGTGTAAGTGATATCCAAAGTTGAGATGCTGAGGCTGTATTACAGAAACATCCTCACTCAGAATCTTATCTGCTTAAGGCTGGAATGCACTACATGACTTTTAAAACACTAGGCATCATACGCAACTTGCTGACTTTGTAACAGTTACAGAGAAAAATCTCGGAATTAAACACCAAGTAACTCATGACAAGAAGACTCATGACAAATGAAAACATGAGGCTAAGCGTTCTAAAATCGGCTCAAAATATCAATCAATAAAAATCAGAGTCTGTGACCATCATACACGATGTCAACTCAGGTCTATAGCCTGGCTCCGACTTTTGGCAAAATACTTTTTGGGGCAAACATCTGGGTAAAAGTTGTGTAGTGTATTCCAGCCTCACTCCTTCCTTGAGGCAGTAACTAACCATGGTAATTTTACTTAAGAAATATAACTTTTTTTTTTCAAAACTTAAATCAAGAATTAAGATAAGACGTTTCTGTAATACAGCCTTAGGTTCCATGGTTAGACATCTGAGCTGGTTATAGGTTTCAATCCCACAAAGGGATCCATTAGCCATCTCCATTGTGCCACTGAGTGATATCCAAAGTTGAGATGCTGAGGCTGTATTACAGAAACATCCTCACTCAGAATCTTATCTGCTTAAGGCTGGAATGCACTACATGACTTTTAAAATCTAAACAGATTTTAAAACACTAGGCATCATACGCAACTTGCTGACTTTGTAACAGTTACAGAGAAAAATCTCGGAATTAAACACTAAGTAACTCATGACAAGAAGACTCATGACAAATGAAAACATGAGTCTAAGCGTTCTAAAATCGGCTCAAAATATCAATCAATAAAAATCAGAGTCTGTGACCATCATACACGATGTCAACTCAGGTCTATAGCCTGGCTCCGACTTTTGGCAAAATACTTTTTGGGGCAAACATCTGGGTAAAAGTTGTGTAGTGTATTCCAGCCTCACTCCTTCCTTGAGGCAGTAACTAACCATGGTAATTTTACTTAAGAAATATAACTTTTTTTTTTCAAAACTTAAATCAAGAATTAAGATAAGACGTTTCTGTAATACAGCCTTAGGTTCCATGGTTAGACATCTGAGCTGGTTATAGGTTTCAATCCCACAAAGGGATCCATTAGCCATCTCCATTGTGCCACTGAGTAAGACAAGTTCAATAAGGTGTCCATCCATGTAAAATGTTTTTGAAAACATGTTCGTCAAATGACTATTTTGCAAAATCTGTGACTCAGTAAGTCTGTACTTCCAAGATAGTATTTTAAGGGATTATTTTAGGGTTGCAATATATCTTTTAGATATCAAATTCTAATGCAGCACTGCATGCACTGTATATGTACTTCACTGAAAAAGCAATCCTAGAATGACTAGTAAATAAAAAAAAAAAAAATTGTGATTCCATATGGAGTCAATTCTAAAAGTCATTCAATAGCGCAGAGTATCAAAAAAGATGTCAATTTAATTAAAAATTGACTCTTTTATTTAATATTTATGTGTGCTACATATTTTTATGCTTTGTGTCAATTGTTTAGCAACTTGCAAGTGTCAAACTCTATTGTAATCAATTGCGAGTCGAGTCTTCTGTGTGCCATTTCTGTAGCTGCACATGTACACCATTCCAAATCAGTCAAGTATGAGGTTCCAAATCATTTAGGCTGCTGCATTAGAAGGACGCTGCTTAATAAGTGAATAGACAGCAAGGCAGCTCACCAAGTTTTTGAATATAAACATATATAACTATTTGCTAGTCATGTGTGTCTCACTACATTTTACAGTTTTTCTCAATTGCTCTAAAATCTATAAATCCATAAAAGAATATTCACACACAAAAAAATTTAAATTCAGTTATTTATTAACCAAATTTCATTCCATGACAAGTATGAATTTAATGGAACACAAATGTATTTTTGAAAAACATCCTGACTTCTTGTTTTAAACGTAATCAAAGTGAATGAGGACTGGGTTGGTCAAGCTACAAAATGACCACAAAAAAAAGTACCAAAGTAGTCCACATGATATTTTACAGTTTTTATCTCAACTGCTCTAAAATCTACAGTATAAATATCCTAAACCATAAGACCATTTTGAAATTAAACCTTTCTCAAAACATTAAACATCCCTGTGATTCACACAAGATTCAAATCTGTTATTTTTTTTCTTTTATTTCCTCAAAACACTACACAATTTCAGCATTTTACACCAAGCTCTCAATGTGCAAAATTGTTCTTACACTAGTCAAAATCATGGAACAAATTCATTGTCTTGGGATACAAACAATGCAAAAAAAGTGCTTAAATTAGAGGAAGAGTACAAGGACAAAAATGTGGAGGAGGAAGAGGAGGGGGGCCGTAGGCCAATGAGATTGTTTGTTTCTGATGAGATCGGTCCTACTGTAGTTGACCATGAAAGGTATACGTATGAAAGACATCAGTATGAGCAGAAAAATGTTTATCGCCATGGTAGGATATTTTTGAGAACATTATACACACAGTGGCTTTTCAATATTTAATAAGCACTGAATTAGCATATTAGAATGATATCTAATGGCTTGGTTTGATCAAATAAATTAGTATTTCCAATCAAATAAATGCAGCCTTAGCAAGTGAGCATAAGAGACTTCTTTATATATATATATAAAAAAAAAAAGTACATCCCCAAACTTTTGCATGGTACAGTAGTATACCAGTTGCTAGTGCCTATCATTTGAAGGCTAAGTTTAATTTATATTAAAGATAAATTAGTTTCAAACAGCGTTTGATTTTGTCTTAAAAGTTTGTAAAATTGAGTTGTTGTGTAGCTTTTAGGAAATGTGTCTTTTGAGAAAAACTGTACATAATCACATGTATGCAGCTTTCTGAAATCCAGTTTCCTCAAACACTAATGACAACAGAACAAAAATAGTCATATTTGACACCAGAAAGGTTTCTCATGACCTCACTACATGTGTATCTGGTGCTCTTTATTACTTTCGCAACTGAGAACAGAGCTTCCAGGCAGATGATCAGCCACAAAAAGTAGCACTGTAGAGTGTAAGAGTGGCGTCTGATCTGTCATGTGTGCTGGATAACGCTCTCCATCCCCCTGCAGCTAACATAAGGTGTCATAAATACTTCGAGCATTATGTCTCTTAGAGGACACACAAGTGTTGTCTCTAACCGACAGAGACTTCGTCAGCTGTCAGCATGAAAACCGGAGGGAGTTCACCGATGTTAGTAGAGCAGATCTGCACATCAGAGAATGAACAAAGTGGCAATCAACTACATTGAAGAGAGGATCATATACAAGGGAAATTATTTATTTGCAGTCTCCTGACTTAGAAAGAAGACATTGAGTTAGATTAGCAGATGAAAAGTTTCTTGTATGTGGGTCAGGTAGTGTTTGTTTGGCAGTTCTCAAACTTGTCTTGACATACTTAAGTGAGTGAGTGAGTGGAGCAGAGATGAATGAGGTTAATTGGAACATGGCTCCATTGAGAGGCTCCGTTGGGAGAGAGGTATCGGGCCAGCGATGGTGCTGAATTCAGCAAGAAGCTGAGCTGAGCGGATACAAGGACGATCATGTGGAACTGGTGTCATGGTAACGTGACATCATTAATGAAGTAACTCTTATTTGTTGCAGTGGTTGGCGTTTCAAGAGAGTGATGTAAGTGAGAAAGCACAGAGACTCTCAAAGGCATATTCACACAAAATTGTCAAAAAAAGTAAGTTATTTACTCTCATGTCTTTCCATAGCTAATATGACTTTCGTGGAACACAAAAATTGGCTCAATGAAGCTACAAAATTACACAAAGAAGTACCATAAAAGTAGTCCACATTACTTATATTTTGAGTCTTCTGAAGTTATGTGATGATTTTGTGATGACCAGACCAAAACGTATGTCATTATTTAATTTTAAAAAATTATAATAAAGAACTTTTAGTTCTTCCCTTAGCTCTCCTGGATGCATTAATAAGAAAAGTAAAGTTTGTGAAGAATAACCTTTTAGAGTCTTTTTTTTTCCTTCAGTAAATCGATTGCTTCATAATTAATTTATGAATCTGACTCCTCACAACAGCCCACCAGAAAGTAGAATTTTCAATGAAAAGACAAAATTTTGGCCCATTTATCAAGCAAGTATTATATGGCTTTTGAAGATACTGAATACATAGCGTACTAGTCATATGGACTACTTGTATATTTTCGGAATGAATTTGCATGCTTTTTGAGAGTTCCAATCTCCATTCATTATTCAAAATTCCTTCTTTTGTGTTCCATAAAAAATGTATTACACACACATAAATTATATATAAATAAATGACAATTTTGTGTGTGTATATTATATATATATATATATATATATTAGTGCTGTCAAAATTAGTGCGTTAACGCAGGCGATTAATTTTTTAATTTTAACGCGTTACAAATATTTAGCGTCGTTAACGCAGGGGCGGGGCTACAGTTGGCCACCCCACTCACAACTGCTGCTTCGGTCTTTTTTTCGTGACAAGAACCATCGTTTATTTAAACACATAACATCTTTATGACCACATCAAACGGGAGATGTTTCCAACGCACACGCTCCAGCTTCACTTCAGTG
This sequence comes from Sinocyclocheilus rhinocerous, assembly GCF_001515625.1. Taxonomy (NCBI): domain Eukaryota; kingdom Metazoa; phylum Chordata; class Actinopteri; order Cypriniformes; family Cyprinidae; genus Sinocyclocheilus; species Sinocyclocheilus rhinocerous. The sequence continues at coordinate 35,776 of NW_015648502.1, forward strand.
TCAGGCGCGAGTCACACGAGCGCGGAAACGGTACTGTGCTCGCAGCACGTGCTCTTCAATTGCACGCACAAAGGCGCGTGCTTGTAGCCTGCATCATTTCATATCAAATCGCTAAAGAAACTATGAGCATGTAATGTCGTAGTAGTTATGTCGTCAGTTAAGTCATGAAGTTACCAAAAAGTCAATTAAAGCTGACTTAAAACTGTGCATGTATGTATTTGTTACATGAGTCACATTTAAGAACATGTCTCTGAAATGCAGTGGTTTTCCAAACTGTCCTGGAGCAGCCCAGCACAGTCTACCCCATCTAACACACCCGATTCAACTCATTAGAGACTTTAAGAACTGAAGTCGGTCAGAATAGGTAGAGATGCGTGTCAGATCCACGTCATGTTCAGCATCGGCAGCTCTTAAAGGGACAGCAGACAAAAACCCTAATAACCAGCTGGTGTTATGTCTGGTAATCAATGATCAAAAGAAAAAAAAAGAGGAAATAAATAACTTTTGTAGCTTTAAGTATTCATCTATATTTAATTTAGAATTCATTGTTTGATAACTTGCTGAAGGACACAGGTAAATATGACATTATAACAGGTTTATGTTAAGATTGTTTTAAGTTCACTCAAATTAGAAGTTATTTTAAGTAGTCTAATAAATGACAAACAGCTTAGTTTTGAAATGTTGAATGGCTAATCAATGGTTAAATATTAGGGGAAAAAAATATTTTTCCTAGAGACATCAGAGTGATACTGGCATTCAGTCATAAAAAAGATGCCATTATACAAATATAAAAAATATAATGTCTTTATGTTGTTTCTACATTAATTTGAAGATTGAATGTGAAATTATTGCAATGTAAAAGTATTTTTAAAAACTTTAATCTTAGGTGTAATTAATCACGATTAATTTCAGATTTTTTTTGCAATTAATTAGTTAATTTTTTTAAATCGATTGGCAGCACTAATATATATATATATATATATGGGGCTGTGTATCACCAGCAAAGTCACGATATGATATGTATCACGATACATAGGCCACGATACGATACACATCACGATACAGGACTGCACTGAATTTCACCTAAGCAGAATTTAGTAAAACAGCTGTTTATTAAACACTGCATACTATAGGGCCATTTCTAACTATTGGCAGAGCAGGCAGTTGACCTCTGCATTATGAAGGGCCTCCATAACTGTACCACAGTACAATATAGGTAATGGCATATGTTTCATGTTTACATTGGGCACTCCCCACCAGGTACAATATTCTGATTGTTTGCATCTTGTTTTTAAGCCTATAAATAATAATGTACTCGTTCTAATAAATGTATATTGTAATGTACTAATTCTAATATATTTAAATCATCTTAACATTGCTGGTAGGTTATCATTGCACAAATTAACACACTCTCTACAATAAAAAAAAAATTTAGAAAATAAAGAAATAAAGAAATAAAGTCTTCACTGTATCTAACGCACACACGCTCAAGGCTGATTTAAGGCTGA
>NW_015648502.1:38337-39773 GCF_001515625.1 Sinocyclocheilus rhinocerous
AAAAAATCATATTTACATTGCTGGTAGGTTATCATTGCACAAATTAACACACTCTCTACGTTTAAAAAAAATATATAAAAATTAGAAGAGTTCTAAACTAATGCGCTGTCTTCACTGTATCTAACGCACACACACGCTCAGTCACTCACACAGATCACGTTGTGGCCACACTCAGACATTCAGGAACAAACCTTTTAGCGCTGCCCCGCAATTTTATCAACTAAACAGCTTAATCGCTCAAGAGCTACATTATCTTTCTCAACAAGGAGCTGGTAACATCATTGTTTCTAAAGGAATTAAAGCCACAGCTTCACTGTTAATAGAGAAACGCGGCAAAACGGAGGTAAATCATACATACACCCGCTCTCTCTCTAGTTTAAGAAAAACACCGGTGTGATTCCTTCCTTGATAAGGGAAGCCATGGCGTCTCTCTCAAGTGAAGGAACGCCGGGGTTCTCTATCAGGAATGGCTGTAAAGTTTTCTCGGATCAAGCGGTTATGGTAGAAGACGTACTTCTAGCAATCGGCGAGTTTGTAGGGCACAAAAATATAGTATCGGCCTCCAGAATGAACAAGGCTGTGGTGGTGTTTCTTAAAGATGAGAAACTCGTAAACAGCCTTGTTGAAAAAGGAATTGTTGTTTCCGACACCCTACTGCAAGTAATGCCTTTGCGTGCACCTGCTACTAAGGTCACCATTTCAAACGCGCCTCCATTCATTTCTAATGAGCAAATTCTAAAAGAACTGAGTCGCTTTGGAAAGTTTGCTGGATCCATTAAGATGGTTCCGCTCGGGTGTAAAAACGCAGTTTTAAAACATGTGCTGTCTTTTCGAAGACAAGTTTTCATGTTTTTAAATGTGCAATCTGAGTCTTTGGATATTTCGTTTCCCATTCAACACGGTGACTGTTCCTATATGATTTTTGCAACGACAGATAGTTTGCGCTGTTTTGAATGCGGTGATTTGGGACATAAGAAGTTCACGTGTCCGCATAAGAAACAATCAGAAAATGAAAAGAACGGCAGAAATAATGATGAGCAAACCGATCAAAGCAAAAATAACGAAAGTCCAGATAAAGGAAAACGGCCTATAGCTGTAAAGGATGTAATGATTCCAGAAAAAAAAACAGAAGACAACATGGGGTTAATGATGAGGATTCTGAGGAGTCGGCTTCGGTAGGTGAACCCAGCGTTGTTCCCCAGGCCGGTTCTTCAGCCGAGCAAAGTGCTATAGATCAAAGTTCAAAGTTAGAGGTGAGCGAGTTTATTTCATCTATGCAAGCTGGTGATAATGCTGTTAGCCCGAATGTTTTGAAGGATGATGTTGTTGCTGTTAAGGATGATGAACTTGTTTATAGTGATGTGGTTCCGAGTGTAAGTGGGTCACAGTCTAATGCGTCTGCGGAGAATGAAAATAGCGAAGAAGAACTGATGGAG
>NW_015648502.1:40759-70156 GCF_001515625.1 Sinocyclocheilus rhinocerous
TCTCTCTCTCTCTCTCTCTCTCTGTCTCTGTCTCTGTCTCTCTCTGTGTGTGTGTGGATTGCATGCTGGGAGCGGAAGTGGGGTGTGAGAGCGGCACGCTTGAATTGGTTTTCAAGGTTAAATTCTTTTTTTCTATTTATGTTTTTTTTTTAGGGGGGAATTTAATTTATCACGTTTTGGTTTATTTTTTTAGTTTAAGAAAAACACCGGTGTGAATCCTTCCTTGATAAGGGAAGCCATGGCGTCTCTCTCAAGTGAAGGAACGCCGGGGTTCTCTATCAGGAATGGCTGTAAAGTTTTCTCGGATCAAGCGGTTATGGTAGAAGACGTACTTCTAGCAATCGGCGAGTTTGTAGGGCACAAAAATATAGTATCGGCCTCCAGAATGAACAAGGCTGTGGTGGTGTTTCTTAAAGATGAGAAACTCGTAAACAGCCTTGTTGAAAAAGGAATTGTTGTTTCCGACACCCTACTGCAAGTAATGCCTTTGCGTGCACCTGCTACTAAGGTCACCATTTCAAACGCGCCTCCATTCATTTCTAATGAGCAAATTCTAAAAGAACTGAGTCGCTTTGGAAAGTTTGCTGGATCCATTAAGATGGTTCCGCTCGGGTGTAAAAACGCAGTTTTAAAACATGTGCTGTCTTTTCGAAGACAAGTTTTCATGTTTTTAAATGTGCAATCTGAGTCTTTGGATATTTCGTTTCCCATTCAACACGGTGACTGTTCCTATATGATTTTTGCAACGACAGATAGTTTGCGTTGTTTTGAATGTGGTGATTTGGGACATAAGAAGTTCACGTGTCCGCATAAGAAACAATCAGAAAATGAAAAGAACGGCAGAAATAATGATGAGCAAACCGATCAAAGCAAAAATAACGAAAGTCCAGATAAAGGAAAACGGCCTATAGCTGTAAAGGATGTAATGATTCCAGAAAAAAAAACAGAAGACAAATGGGGTTAATGATGATGATTCGGAGGCTTCGGCTTCGGCAGGTGAACCCAGCGTTGTTCCCCAGGCCGGTTCTTCAGCCGAGCAAAGTGCTATAGATCAAAGTTCAAAGTTAGAGGTGAGCGAGTTTATTTCATCTATGCAAGCTGGTGATAATGCTGTTAGCCCGAATGTTTTGAAGGATGATGTTGTTGCTGTTAAGGATAATGAACGTGTTTATAGCGATGTGGTTCCGAGTCTAAGCAGGTCACAGTCTAATGCGTCTATGGAGAATGAAAATAGCGAAGAAGAACTGATGGAGTATTGTGATAATTGTTCTGAGTTTTCAGAGATTGATTGCAGTCAGTCTTTGGATGACGTTTATTCTGTCGAGGAATTAAATGAGCTTCTGGATTTAACTAAAGGGAAAAAGGTTGATGTTGTAAATTTCTTCCCCGATGTTAATAAATTTGTTAAATCAGTGGTGATCGCTCAGAAGACGGTTGGCTATGACGTCATTTCAAAACAAAAAAGATTTTGGCTGAGAAAGTTTCTAACAATTGCACGTAGAGCTCAAAAAGATCATGTAAAATTGTCAAAATGGAAAAAATAAAGCACATGGGTGTGGAATCTATCTTTATTTTTGTTTTGCTTTTCTGTCATTTTTTGTGTTTCCTTTCTCTCTCCCCTGCAATGCAGATTCTTAGATTAGGATCTTTAAATGTGAATGGGTTGAGGGATGGGGGGAAAAGAGCTTTACTATCTGAATTTCTTAGGCTTAAAGATACTGAAGTAACATTTTTACAAGAAACTCATAGCGACATAAAAAATGAATCAGAGTTAAACCTGTGGTGGGAAGGAAAAAATTGTTTAAGCCATGGCACAAATGTCAGTGCAGGTGTAGCGATTTTATTTTTCAACTCACCTTAAATGTCAATATTTTATCAGAAATGGAAATAGAGAAAGGATGTATTTTAATGGTGAAAGTTAAAATTGATAATCAGTTATTTGTTTTCATAAATATTTATGTTCCAAATAAAGGATCAGATAGAATCTTCATGTTTAGAAAGTTAGGAGAATTTTTAAAAAGTTATACTTTGGATGGGTTTTTAATTGTTGGTGGGGATTGGAATTGTACCCTTAATTTTCTTTTAGATAGAAATAATGTGGAACCACATCCTGTATCGGCTTCTTTCTTAAAAAGTATTACAATTCAGAATGATTTGGTAGATGTATGGCGAGACAGGAGTAAAGAGATGAAACAATATACATGGACAAAAGTTTCACAGGGAATGATAAGTGTAGCAAGACTTGACAGGTTTTATGTCAAGCGTGCTGAAAATAATAGAATAATGGGTGTAATATTTTTCCATGTTGTCTATCAGATCACCATTTTATTACAGTCAATATTGTTTTGAGACAATCCAAATTCAAAAGTCCTTACTGGACATTTAATGTTGCATTGTTGAAAGAGAAAGGTTTTCATGAGAAATTTTAATTGTTTCAATTCATCAATTCCAGCACCTAGAATTGATGGACTATCAGCAGACTTTTATAAAGCTGTTTGGAAGTACATTGGAAAAGACTTTCATGAGGTGATCCAAGAATGGTTTAAAGAAAAATGCCTTCCCACAAGTTGCCAAAGGGCAGTATTAACACTATTACCAAAAAAGGGTGACTTGAGTGTTCTTAAAAACTGGAGGCCTGTGTCACTTTTAACAACTGATTATAAGCTAATAGCCAAAGTTTTGGCAAATAGGCTGAAAACTGTACTGGGAGATTTAATATATCAAGATCAATATTGGATGTCAATTTGATGTTGACTTAATGGATTTTGGTTACACAACCTAAAAACAACAAAATATCAATGTCAGCTGACGTCGGAATTGGACATCAATTTAACATTAGACGTTGAATTTACATTGAATTTTGGTCACCCGACGTCACAACCAAAATTTTACCAAATATCAACGGCTTATGACGTTGTGTGCCTGCTGGGTACATACATACATACACACACATTTGGGTGACTATTATTCTATAAAATCATTTAATACGATTGTGAAATTATCATTTCAGATCATTTTCAATGACAAGTCACAGCCTGAGCTGGAATAAAGAAAAAAAAAAACTAAATCTCATTTGGCCAATCCCAGTCAGCTCTATAAATCTCTTTGGAGGCCATAAGCCAATTATGCAATTAAATTAAGCATACACACAACAGCAAAGTACAGTTCAAAAGGTTTCAGCAACAGTTTATTAATATAATTTTCCTTCCTTCTGGGAACAAAAGCAGCTTACCTGTGTCTCTTTTGCCAGTTCTTCCTCCTCCCTCTCGCCCTTTCTTCAGCACTCCCTTAAACATGGTACAGTTCCCACTTTTACCGCAGTCCTTTGTTCCTGCAGAGACACAAATGTATTAAAGAAGAGCACACTGTTAGCAACTGATCAAGGAAAAAGATCTGATCAATAACACCACAATGCTTTGGACGAGTAATTTAAACAAGTCACCAACAACTTGACAACACAATGGAAAACAAAACTCCCTATTCATTTTATGTATGTGTGTGTTGCCACCTCGTCACGGGAGGAATTGTTTGATGAAATTCCCACATTCCACATCTAATTAACGCTCTGCTGCCTGGTCTTAGGCATATAAACAAATAAATAAAGAAACTGTGATTGCCAGCGTTAACCACACACTGTAAACTGTTGCACGCCACTCACATAATTCATAAAATGTGAAATAAAAATACATTTAACAGCTTAAACTGAAGAAAAACTGAAAGACCTTAGTAGGCAAGGAAAGACCAGTTGCTATAAACCGCTCAAAATAAGAGGGAAACTAGTGTGCCACTGTCCTTCAGCCGACCATTGCATGTGTCCACACGGCAGCGGTCCACACTGACATGTCTTTCAGACAATAGCAGGAAATACCAACCCTTCTACCAAACCTCCACTTCGTTCTAAAATAGCAGAATGGATCTGTCTGCTTATCTGGGTATCCAGGCCTGCAGGCTGGTCTCACAGTGACAGGCAGGTCAGAGGTGGATATTTGCTCATTAGGAGACACGAGAAGAGTGTCCATTCCAGGGTTCTGTTGGAAACCAGCTGTAGATGTTTAACTGTCCTATTACAACTAAACTACTACTCAGTGGATCAAGGCATTTCACACTACACTGAACGTCCAAAAAGTAGCATAGAATTGGAAGTGACAGATCTTTTCCATATTGTGATGCACATCCAAGTGAAACAGATTACTGAAAAAGAAAAAATGTAGGGTGAGGACTTGGCTCTGTGCATTAGTTTTTCATTGGATTTTGAGATGTGGGCGTTGCACTCAAAATTAGAGGCACATGAATGAGAGTTTGCAGGGGCGAGGTTTAAGAGGACTAAATGATTGGCAGATCTTCTCCAATCATACGTTACCATGAACTCTGTCTGACATTTGGATTAAAAAAATTATGAACTAAACTAAAACAAACAAAAAAAAAATTATACATACAGTATACAACACATGATTTTTAATTTCATGAAGACGTTAAACTAGTGCTGGGCGGTATGACCAAAAATGTATATCACGGTATTTTTCAAAATTATATCGGTTTCACGGTACATGACAGTATTTTTTTTTTTCATGCATGACCGGGTGTTAACCATATTTTCTACTGATTGAGAGAGGAAATACTGCAGCATATTGACTTAGAATGCCCTATTTTACTGTCATGATGAGTGAATATTGTCAAAAAATACCACACTAAATAGTGACTAAACATGACCCCTTTTAATACATGTTAACCAGGAGTCACTCTCATTTATAATCGCGGCATCGTCTGATAAAATCAACATGCATCTACACTAAAGATGCACTATGCGGTTGTTTTGGCTATATTACTTTTTTGTCTCATGCAGCGCACTGCCTGCGTCTGAGTAACAAACTTAAAAAAAACAACAAACAAAAAAGTGCATGTGATATTAACAGACGAACTACGCTCATATTTATAATTCTAAACAATCAGTAAGCGACAGGTGCTAGGAAACGCTGTTTTTTTACTCATTTATTGACGAGTCGGCTGCGGTGCGGCCAACTGAATGCGTTGCTTCTCTGCCGCTCACTGCACAGAACAGACGCCGAGAGAGGTGACACTTCTCCGGGAAAGTCAGACCTCGCGTTCGCGGGACAGCACTGGTGAAATCTTCCAACTGAGCCATAGCTAAGGTTTATCCAAAAAAGTCGCTAGGTATATTCAATATCAATATTCTATGGAAAAAGCCGCTAAAAGGGTGTGAAAGTTGCTAAATCTAGTGCTAAAGTCGAGCTCGTGATTGTGTGAGACGCGGGAGCTGATGGCAGGGGGCGGTGGATATTTGTGGCGGTCAATGTGGATATTGTGGATGAGTTCTTCTGTGTCATCATGTTCTATTAGTTCTACAGCTTCAGTTTCGTAATTTTCTTTCACGCTAACACATACAGCTGTTCCCTCACCACAGTGCAACAGTGAAAAGGGACCCCTTTCAAACAGTGTCGCGTTCCGAACTTTAAGCGACATACACCGGTATTGCGGTATTTTTAAAATCCATATCATAACAAAAATAAACACCGGTATTCGGTATGAACCGGTATACCACCCAGCACTACGTTAAACAATGTTTCACACTTGCAATTGTGAAACGGCAATCAATTTTATGGGTGTTGTATTATAACATCTTCTCCAGAACAGGTAATGCCCACCATATCACAGTGAAAAAGCTATAGAGTGTGAAACAACACAGTCACAACACAGTGAAACAACAAGTTACAAGTTTAGCAACCGACAACCAATCAAAATAATGCCTGCCTCATTAAATAGTTTTGTACAGCACTGTTTTGTACAGTCATAAAAGCACTAACTTCCAAGTCTGAGGAAAATGTTAATAAATCATTAAAGTGTCAAACAGCAATACTAAATGCATTAACTGGCATCTATTAAATATGTATTTGTCCACTCAATGCTTTTAACCCAACTTTCTACAATGAGAGTAATTCACTCAACTAAATTTTTAAGCTAGGCGAATAAATGTCTATCTTTAGCCACTGGCTATTGTTAGATGTTACTTCACCATTGTTTGAGTTAGAGGCTAAGCAGGGCTCGCAAAATTTCAAAATCCCTGGTAGCCCTTCAGGCAGGTACTCTTCAGATTTTGGTAGCCCGAAAATTAATTTAACTAGCCCAAATAAAAAAATACCTTTTTTTTTTAAATATAGAAAATCAGATAGGAGTTTAAATGTCAATCAAAAATATTTTAAATACACAAATATGAAGGAAGGAACCAAATACACAAAATAATGTTCTTTTTAGCAACATCATATGACCCCTTTAAGAGCTGCACAAGTAAAATGAACACAGTATGAGTGGGGTTGGACAATGTCTGTGGTAACATACAGTACTGAGCCATAAAATTATATGATTTACAGTTCAGATACAGGTTTTTACAAAAACAAATCTTATACAACAGCATTTCAGCCTTTAGACCATTTTTATGAAAAGGGATAAATCAAGCATATAAATTATATCAATCACAAAAACAAAAATCTTATACAACAGCATTTCAGCCTTTAGACCATTTTTATGAAAAGGGATAAATCAAGCATATAAACTGTCAATTTAAAACGTGTAAATATTACTGTCTTAATTGTTTAGATTTTTAGAAGGCACATTAACTTCTTTCTCATTTACAACTCTGTGTTTGCTGCGTAAAAACATGAGTTGATATTTGCATTGATCTGACCATAATCACAAAGAAAGGCGTATTGGAAATGCAAATTCATTCTCTGCCACGAGGTGGCGCTTTAGGAGCGCTGAAATATTGCGGTTTCCCCGTAACGGCTGTACACAAAGCAGCTCCGAGCTCATAAACGCTGCTTTATCAGGAAAATGAAATTAAAATGCCAACCACACGTTTCTGAGGACAGTCGGTTCCCTTTAGATACATTCAAATAAAGACATCCGCGCCGCGTTTTGACTTGAAACGTGTAGCGCTCATATTTATTCAATGACATTTTTGCCTTTTGAAGTTTAATCTTAAATCCTAACCGTCCCCAACTGTAAGACCTCTTGAAATAATAATTAAGACATTTCTTATACCATTTAACATATTTAAAACTTATGGCCTTAAGTTTGATACAACTCACTTTATGAGGTTTTTAAGGACCCGCGGGAGATCTGCATTTAAGATAGCCCGTCGGGCAGAGTGGTGATACATTTTGGTAGCCCGACTGGAAAACACAATAGCCCCGGGACATCAGGCTAGCGAGTTTGTGAGCCCTGCTAAGAATAAGTTTAGTATATTATACTGTATGTATGTGTGTGTGTGTGTGTGTGTGTGTGTGTGTGTGTGTGTGTGTGTGTGTATATATATATTAAATATAAAAGATGTATTTTCTTAATGATCACTAATATAATTAATATAATTCATGGAAAGATGGCAAAATGGAGACATATTAAACATATACTTAATAAAAACAAACAGAAATGAGTACACCCTAGATTTAATTCAGAAAATGTATAATATTCTAGTACTTAGTATGTCCTCCAGAACTTAAAGTATACTGCTCTGACACTTCTTGGCACTGAGTGTACAAGTTCATGACACATTTTCACATCTGTGCTGTTTAACTCCTGGACGACCTCGTTAAATGCTCTGATCTTTAATGGGGAGTTTTGCTCAGCTCGTCTCTACATAATCCCCCACAGCTGCTCAAGAGTGTTAAGATTGAGTGAAATACATGTCTACTGAAGGATTTTCACCTTGGGAGAATGAATATATTCATTGTCATGCTGAAAAAATGCCCAATAATGCAGGTAATGAGGGGAGGGTAGCATCTTCTGTTTCAAGTTTTTGGATTACATCACACAGTAGTGTGTGAATTCATGCCAGCATTGATAAAGCACAACTCCCTCACACCTTCAGCACTCATCCATCCCTATATAAAAGCTTTACTACCACTGAACGTCACTGTGGGAACCAGGCACTTCTCACTGTACTCCTCCTCTAGCAACACCAGAACATTTTGGATGCTGTTAGATCCGAAATGATTGACTTGGTCTCTTGAGACCAGAGTATGGATTCCCAGAAGTCTCTATTTTGTAAATATGGGCCCTGGAAGAGGTTAAATGAGTTTATTTGGCTTTGGCTACAGTAGGTAATTCTAGTGGTGACAACAACCATGCATGTCACTTCTGCAGGCTGCGTCATACTCTGTGAGATAAAGTATCACTCTTTTCATAGCTTTTGCCGGCTCTGAGACACTTGCATGTTATTTCTCCTACTCTTTTTCTAGCAAAAAATCACTCATCACTAAATGAAAACTTAAAGTGAAGACCTGATTATTTCAGGGGCCTTTTCACAAGTCCATTGTTTTTGAATTTCTGTGTTACTTTGGCTATATTTTCACACTCAATATACTTACCTGTTGATCAAAAATAGCCTTAAACCTACACTTTTTTTTGTTGTTTTTTTAGTAACTTTCAGGAGGGTGTACTCATTTTTGCAACAAAATGTTATCACTTTGATAAGAAAATCATATTTTGCTGAATAATTTTTGCATTCTTCTTTGGTAATTGATCAAGCAGGCTTGTTGGAACATTACATCTCCAAAGAACCTTAACATGTCTTCTAAGTAAAGAGTAATTGCTGAATTTGTTAAGTTTTAGAGGGGGTGTACTCTTTATGCTGTGCACTGTATATATGTACATATATATGTACATATACATATACAGAATATACATATTTATATACACATAGAACACTCTGACTGAGCGCTTGATAGTTTCACTACTCTCTGTCTTTCAAGTGCAATATTCCTATATAATATATATATATATATATATACACACATACACACACACTACCTAATGGTCGATTCTATTGCCAAAGTGTGCGAGAGTTGCAACCTCATCAATATGCAAATAATATATTTATTTTCAAACATATACAGTGTGAAACAGTGATACAGTGTGTCAAAATCTGAGATTAATTTATAACTAATGATTTAAATAATAACCCAGAGTAAAGTATGAACAGAATGAGACATTAACCCAGGGTCATTTTTAAGCTTTTGAACCATGTTGTTCAAAAGCCCAAATGAGTGAAGGACTCACTAATACTTTGTTTTCTGCCTAAACAATCCTTTTCTTGGAACATCACAGAAAAGCAGAAAAAAAGGAAACAGAGTAGCTGTAGGCAGCACGCAATATATTTTTGTGGAAAAATGACTTGGGGAGTTATTAAGACACGAGTCTGACTGTTGGTTTGGGCTTAAAAACTGTCACCATCAGCTCTTTTATACAGCGCAACCAATTTTACTGATTCTTTCCCTCTGCCACAGGACTGCTAGCCACAGCCAACCAGAAGCAATCAAATAAAAAAGACCAACAAATGAGAGGAAATAAAACCATATAAGGGTAAATTATGAAATTATTAATTCATGAAGCACATTATGCCTTATAAATGACGCATCACAGTTGTGCACTTACTATAATTTGTAACAGTTTTTGAGACAAACTCTGGGATTGATTAGTTTGTGTTCTGTTAAATGTTAAAATTAATTATCTTCAAGCCTAAAAGGCAGCACTGGTTCAATGGATTCAATACTAATTGCCTGGATTTGAAAGGAGCCACATCCTGTCATTCAGAGGCATGGTTCTGAAACACAAGCCTAAATGACATCATGAAAAACACATCACAGATATTGTGCCCATCCAAAGATCTCATTTTCTCATCAGCCATCATTCCCTTTCATATACACTGGCACATGTGCACCCCAGGAATATGAAGCAGGGTCACACACATATGTGCAAAATGGAATTCATAACGCCTGGCTTGTCAAGCCACATACTGTACAGATTTGCAGAGACACTGATGTCACAGAGGTGACGTCACATTACTAACTCCATCTGGATGGTGCTGGATATAGGGAAAACAGGCCTTTGCCTTACAGAGACAAAGCACATACAGGCAGAACTCTATAAAATAAGTTAACTTCACTAAGAAACATTTATATCTTCTTAAGTCTGTTTTTTATCCAATACTAAAAAGATTACCTTTCATTTTGTACTAATGACAGCGTTTTTATAGATATTGCATATTGGCTACCAATTCACCATCACAAGTGATATCAATAATGGTCGGTCTACTTTTAAAGTCACCGATTTCTGTTTGAGAAGCTAAAAAAGACCAGAGCAAATCATCCCTGCGTGACTGAAAATCAAATTACAGACTCCATAAAAGTGCATTAGAGCTTCACCGTAGTGTGTTTGCCAGAGTTTGGAACCAAGCAACTGGAAAGCTCTGGTTTGACCATCCACTGGCCCTCCACAGTGAATAACGTTTTAAGTTGTACTTTCTAGTAATAGCAGGTTTCTGTGGGCCATGACTGCAGCCTAAATGAGAGTTTAATTGGATGAAAGCTGAGATTTATCAGAGGATGGAGGGGAAAAATAGAGAACGACAAGAAATAAGGTGGCGACTGGGGTGGATGCTGAGGGATGAAAGGCAAACATGACTAAAAAAAAAGCATAGGAAACAAAGAAAACCATGCATTCAGGAAAACACTGCAGTGCATTTAGTCTCATAATGCTGTAGACTTTAAGTGCTATAGTATATGAAAATATAAAACAGCTGAATGGGAATTTTTCATTCAAATGACACATTCAGAAATACATTCGCAGCACAAATGAACGACTCGTCTTAGGGGTTTCAGAATTGACGGTGCTTGTTCAGTGAGCGGGAAATGAGGACATCTTTTTCTAAATAGGTTTCAGCCATAAAACCTAAGGGAAAATGGCCTTGTTTCCTTTTATGGACAATCTGGCCTAAATCTCCTCCCCACTTAACCATTTGAATAAGACATATGACACATGGGGGGTCTTATACAAATGTGCAGCCCTCACATCAAAAGCTGTCAAGCTTTTCAGGCCTAACAAGAGCAGATTTTAAGACAGAAGGTTACTGGTTTTGTGAGCAGTTATGCAAGAACTAGTTTCTGTGATCTTTCAGAAGTAGAGTTCTAGTACACACTTGTCAGATTCATTCATTTCCACGATAAGCAGTGAGAGGGTGAAGCTCACCAAGAGGTGTGCAGGTAATAATTTACTCCAAAATCAATCAAAAACAAACAAAATAAAAATTTTATGAAGTTTAAATCATATCAGTCATCAGCTGACACCTTTTAAAAAATTGTAATATTTTCTTTTTTATATGATAATATTGTTAAATCATCTATTATTGAGATATTTCTGTCTATTTTAATATTTATCATCAATGAGCACCAATTTAAAGAGATAACAATAGCTTATGGCAAATATTTAACACTTTAAGAATACTTTTCCTTTAAAAAAGCGCACATCAAATACACTAGTTTTTAGTGCCTTGCAATTTTTCTTTTTTTAAACCAAGTATAATAGAACTATAATATCAGTCATTTTTCAGTTATCAGCATTCTTTTTTTGGGGGTATATTTTATATATTATGGTAGCATTTGTTGTCCTTCAATCTATTTATGAAACATTTATTATTTTTCAAATTAAATAATTTTATTGATTAATAATTGCAAAGGAAATACCAGAGTAGGGATGGGCGATATCTTATAGTTTGCGTTATACCGGTAAAAATTCTCCCCACGATAATAACGATAAAGTCTAGTTGTTGACATATTTCTGTGTGCGACTGTGTGGAGTGACGTGAAGGCGGACGTGAAATTGATCAGCTCCTTCTACAATCTGGAACAGGTTTGAATAGGGCTGTACAGTGCAACAAAAATCGGTTTTACATGTGCATGAGTCGTTTAAACCTGTTGTCCAACAAAGATATTATTTATTGACATGCTTTTTCTCCATATTAACTTCATAACATAGTCGAGTGTTTGAAATAACTTATTTTTGTGATCCGACGTGGTTTCATTTCACAGAATAAGGCAGAAATCATACTATTTTATAGCATTATATACAGTGATAAAGGCTATGTCGATTAGCATTGCATTATAAATATATTTTATCCTTATAAAAATACCCAAGATTGCTTGAAGAACACAGATACCATATATTTTGTGCAATCGCATGTTTATTGTCTTCAGGTTTCCTCAGTTAAAATTTCTCTATCAGAGTTTTATTCAGCAACAGCGATCACTGGATACCTCTGTCCATATTAGGGATTTCCTGGAGCATTACTTCTACTATGCATATGTGGAGTTTCTGCAAGGGTGCCCTCCGGCTTCCAGTATTAATTAAACAGTCATTACATTACGCGTGTACTGCTCACAACACCCCATTTTGGGTAAAAATAGGAAAGATAATACTTTTCTCTAAAGAAACAGGATTCCCTAAATTATCGTCATTGATATCGTTATCGCAATAAATATCAGAAATTACCGTGATACATTTTTAAGCCCATATCGCCCATCCCTATACCAGAGGTATTAATTGCAAGAAAAAATACCAGCGGTATTACTGTAATTGCAAGGGAAAATTTTGCTTAGTTGTCCTAAAAAAGTGACCAGGTAAATCATTCAATGTGTCTTTATATAAATAATTGTATACATTCTCTTTATGCAAAATATGATTTCTTATTTTTTATTTGGGTTTGGGGTAAAATGTGATCTTAACATTTCTTAAAGATTTCACAAGATTAACCTGGAAAATTTCAGAAGAATGTACAAGAGTGACAATGATTTCAAGGCTCAAGTGACTCTAGAGGTGTGTACAGGGCCGTTTCTAGGCATAGGCGAGCTAGGCGGTCGCCTAGGCCGCCACCAGCTGAAGGGGCGCCAATGAGCGCATGTACTGGCAGTTTTAGCAGGGTTGTGATAAAGAGTGGCACGGTCACCCGGAAATATGACTGCCGCCCAATGAGGAGACCATCTATTCCCTGAACCACCGTGACATCCGTTTTTTCCATTCTACCAAACATGACATCATGGTGCATCATCCTGATGAAATGCGTAGACCAATGACTACCCTAAACTTATAGAGTAGATCTGATGATCTATAACTGACTCTGGTAATTTTGACATCTGAAGTACATTAAACACTGTGAGGCAATTTTTCCTATTTCAGATCCCACTTCAATACAGCCACAAACCAAAGTTAAATCTTGCCATCGACATACTGCGTGTTGACGAAAAAGAGAATGTTCAAAAGTGTCTCTTTGAATCTTTCTGGATGGCAGTGAGTGTAACAATCCACACTTCATTTCACTAACCTATAGACATCCTATGGACATTAACCAGCCCACCCTTTCACTCTAGCTCTTTTCAGGTCAAACATTAGCTCATTCTCTCCCGCTGAGTTAAACACAGCCAATTAAACCATTAGTCTGCCATGAAAACACTAGAGTGACTCAAGGAACAGCAGGACCGTGCAAGCCTGTACTTCCATTAATGAGTAAACATGGGAAATGCTCTAAAGGTGTTGACAGGGAGATGGAAAGCTATAGTGTTCACGACATCCAAACAAATACTAAAGCACGGAGAGTGTGTATCACTCTCTGGATCGCTTCTGGAAATCACAGAGGGAATAATTACGCTGATTAAATTAGGATTTTATGATTTTTCCAGTCAGAACTACTTCTGTGGCACTCTCTCTTCAGCTGCCAGAATTCTCTGTACGAAAACAAACATTCTTTTTTGTTTTATTGCGATTTTGCAAGTCACAGGCTTCTGAGGAACTGTGGAAGACATCCAGTGATGCATGTTCACCACAGTTCAGCAATGATGTTATGTTCTTTTTTTTTTTTTTAATAATAAAACAAAAATGCACACAATTTTACCATAATAGTAATTTTAAACATAATAAACAAGAATCATAAAGTTCATATAAAACACACAATGTGCAAATCAAGCTATTTTTGATTACAAGACTTTTTTTGTATCTTTCAAGTTCAACATTATAGAGTGCATTAGTGTCTGCCCACTTTTTCAGTGGCGCTGGTTCCGGAAAAATTATTTTCACTCATTTTTCCTACATGGATTTAAAAAAAGCCTTTTTTAAGGTGTTTAAAGCCACCAGCAACAACATATATCACAACATTACAAACTTATTTAAAAATTATTTTAATACATTTTAATAAATCATTTTACTACTTTGCTCTGAGATGATGTTGCCATTTTTGTCATGTCCTGCGATCCCCTGTAACTTCTAGGCCTGGTTTCATAGACAGGGCTTAGACTAAGGCTATGTTTACACTAGTGCATTTTAGTTTTAAAACGCATAACTTTTGCTACTGTTATGCCTGTCATTTACACTACTCTGACGTTTTCGACCCTCGAAAAAGGAGACTTTTGAAAACGCTGCAGACCCCCTTTTAGGGCTGGGCGGTATATCGAGTTTGTACGTTATATTGATATATTTTTAAAGGGGTCATATGATGCGATTTCAAGTTTTCCTTTCTCTTTGGAGTGTTACAAGCTGATTGTGCATAGATGAGATCCCTGAAGTTGCAAAGACTAAAGTCTCAAAACCAAAGAGATATTCTTTATCAAGTGATACGGTATGAAGCAATATCGTCAATATAGAGTTTGATAGGAGCTCATTTGAAAAAATATCTAGGGAGGACACAGACTGAACTGCTGCAGAGAAAGAGCATAATACAATTTGTTCTAAACATATGACAAGCTTTATATGAAGGGCTTTAAAAAAAACTTGTAAGACATAGTAGCCAATAGTTTATAGTTTCAGTTTAAAGTTGCTCGGCCTGTCAGATGCTCTGTCAGAAAGGCTGCGTGTGCCGCTGACAGAGACGAGCCGTTTAATGTGTTTGAGATGTGCGGTTTTCCTAAAATGCATAACTTACATTTCACAGGCATATTCTCCATGTGTAAATGTTAGAAAGCCATGGAAATATTTCCATTTTGCTGTCAGAACTGCATGAGCCTTCTGCTTTGCGGTGCTCTCCGCTAAACTTCAGACTTCATTTAGAATGAGCGCCGCACGTGCGCCAATCAGAGGGAGCATGAAATAGGAGCGCAATAGCTCTGACTAAAATATACATTTTGCTGAAATATTTGTAGTTGGACAATAGATGTGGCATGTAGAATTTTAAACCTGCAAGTAAGTGCAGTGTTTCTCATACATTGATTTATTTGTGGCGCCCGCTACAATATCAAAACTGACCACCACAAATAGATTTTCCAAAAGGCTTTGACTTCGTTGAATAAACATGAGCATGGTGTTTTTATATCACTGTATTTCTGAAGGAAACCGACTGTCTTCAGAAAATTTTTAATGTCATTTTCATTTCATCTTGCATGTAATGTCTGATAAAGCAGCGTTTGTGAGCGGAGCGCTGCTTTGTGTACAGCCGTTACCGGGGAAACCTCGATCTCTACCACTCCAACAGCACCTCCTGCTGGCAGAGAATGAATTTGCATATTTATGCCGCCATAAATAGAGTGCAAGTCTGTGGGAAACACTGAAGTGTATTTGTATGATAGCACTAACTGTAAAGTGACTCTAATGGGATAATCAAAATAGCCTTTTTACTCAATTATTTTGTGCTTTTTTATTATTTTCATTTTTAGTTTAGTAAATTTAACTTCTGCTTTAAAAGCCTTATTTTTTTGTTCTTAGATTGCAATGTAACAGTGTTAGAATATAATGTGATTTTAACCCTTTTTTGCACATAATATATGCCTACATGGTTACATTCATTTTATTTATTTGTTTAATCCAAATACAAAATACAGAGATATATACCGTATACCACAAATCAGCCAAAAAATACCAAGATATTAATTTTTGCTCATATCGCCCAGCCCTACCCCCTTTTAGTTTGAAAACTCCAGGATTGCATTCCAGTGTAAACGGACCAAAACGATGACATCCTTTGAAAACGATGGCGTGGCTGCCCACATTTGCTCTGCGTATCCTTGACGACCGTGTAAACAATAACATCATGCTCATTGCTGAACCCATAGATATGTATAGGTATGTATAGGTAGATTCCCCATTTGACCGCTCCCAAGCACGTAGACACATCCACCATCTAAATAATAGGGAATCTACCTATACATATCTATGGTTGTATCTGCATGAAAGGTCATGTGACATGCGTTTTCGGTTGTGTAGTGTGGACGGAGATAGTTTCTGAAACGCAGTGAAAATGGCAGTGTAGATGACAATCTTTTTCATTTTAAAATGCTGTTTTAACGAAAACGCACTAGTGTAAACAGGGCCTAAGCCAGGATTAGGCCATAGTTAAATTAGGACATTTAAGTAATTTTTATACATGTGCCTTAGAAAAAAAACAAAAAAAAAACAACAACAACATTACTGGTGTACATCATGAGACAAAAAGGCACTGATATATTTTAAGATCAGTCAGTGCAAGTTTCTTTCTGTTGAAACAGGTCAGACTTTTTAGTCTGGGACTAGGTTTAAGCCTTGTCTGTGAAACCCGGGGGTTAATATGATAAACTGCCAATTAAGAAATATAGATGATGTTTGTGTTACTTCTTAATGTTTCAAACAAAATGTTTTCTTGGTAATATTTTCTATATTATTTCATATGATTTCCTATATGTCCTCAATTTCACATTCCTGTTTTTTAATTTACCTAACTTTTTTTTTTTTTTTTAAATAAACTAACATCAACAAAAACATTTTTGTGGGGAAAACAACATATGTTGTATCATAAGTAATACTTATCAATTAATCTGCTACTTATATAAGCTAAATTTATCATACATAAATGTACATTTAATTTTAAATGCAGAAGTTTAACAATACCCACAATAATATTACGTGTTTAAAATAAGAAGGCTGTACAATTTTTGAGTTAATATTTGTAAACATTTAAATGTTTTTGTTTAACTTTCTATTTGCACTTTTATTTCTGTCTTTAGATTTGATATTATTTATTTATTTTTTGTGGTTTTGTATACCCTTATTTACCCTCTGGCTACTATTTGTAAATGTTTACATTTAACAAATTTAACACCCAAAAAAAATTTACAAAAAAAAAAAAAAAAAAAAAGGTTATTTGTAGCAAAAATTTATTTGAAAATTGGACAAAAAGACAAAGGTACAAGACTGTGTGCTTAACGGCTTTAGTGAGGAAAAAAAAAAAAAAGTACAATACCAGGAAGCATTGCAAATGGCATAACCAAATTAAAAACAATGATAAAACATAAAACCATTCATTTGAAATTGTTGAATAGACCTCATGTAGCCCCACCCCTTTTCAGTGCTGCGCTCGTTGTCTTCTAACTTCCATTTTTATTTCCACAGCGTGTAGGTAAGGTCGTACGAATTTATGAATGAAACGCTTGTTTTAAAATCTTCCCCGTCTAGTACTGACATTTGTTATGACATCCACTTCAAACATTACAATGCACATGATCATTTTTGTTAACTCTGCAATAAGTAAATCCACTTCACCAGCTAATTACTCTTCAACAATTCATGCTATATAGAGCTACTGCAAAAACAAAGTTTAAAGACAAAATTTTCTAAAGGTGGCTGCGCACTTGTTTCTCTGAAGCATAAGGTCTATACACACAAATATTGGTGGAATTTCCTGTACAGCATCATGGGTAATGTAGTTTTCACCACAAATTTAAACTGTTAAACAATTATTTTAAAAAATAATTTGAAATAACGCAAACAGGTAGCGCGCAAAAACAAAGTTTAAAGACAAAATTTTCTAAAGGTGGCTGCGCACTTGTTTCTCTGAAGCATAAGGTCTACTATACACACAAATATTGGTGGAATTTCCTGTACAGCATCATGGGTAATGTAGTTTTCACCACAAATTTAAACTGTTAAACAATTATTTTAAAAAATAATTTGAAATAACGCAAACAGGTAGCATCACCAAAAACATACCATCGATTAAGAACCTCTGGGTTCACAACAGGTCTGTAAGTCATTGTTAAAAATCTATTCCCCATAGAGAAAACAAATGGAGTTTTTACTTCCGGAAAACTGACTGTTGCAATCTATTGTGAAGCAATGGCTTCATAACCTGAAGTTCAGTCATATGCTCCATCAAGCAACAGTTATGCTGTCCTAACTGAAGATGGAACAAATTATCGCAAGTATTGTGACCCCTCCACTGTTATGGAAACAGTGCTTGGAATGCTCACAGTGGAAGTACAAGACACTAAAGGAACCGTAAGGATTAAGCAGCGGGATAAGGACAATATCTTCTTTCACGAAAACCCACAAGGCATGTGGTCCATGCTCTTGCTTTTGCAAAATTCAATATATTTCGATAGGGTTCAATAAAGCATGCAACAACAGATTCAGTGATCAGAACAATGGCAGTAAGCTTTAAAAATGAAATCCTATTCTGCTTACCGCAAGTGATCTGATTACTTTCTGGCCGAGGGCAGCAATAACAGATGTCTACTGAACTGAAAACATTAACTAACTGAATCAAGAGGCTTCAGGGTACAGTGTGGAAAGCAGACAAGAAATGCAAGAGTTTAATGACAAGCTGACATGGAGGAATGGCCACAGTCTTGGTTCAGCTGACCTTTACAAATGCAAGAACAAACACATTCCATTACTTTGTCAAATCTAGTGTAACATGTGTGCATGGTGTGTGTGTGTGTGTGTGTGTGTACACCTGTTCAGTGTCAGTTGGCTCATGACCCTGGCTGGAAAGTCTAGGGTACCTCACATTTTTTCCTAAAATGAGCATGTGTATAAAGAGGAAAATTAACTCTCAGGATTTAGGTGTTGATTTAAAGGTCCAAAGTTCCTGACTGTAAGTATTTGCAGTACAAAATCCACATGTGATGCCTACCTCAAGTCTAGTGCAGTATTGTGGCTAAATAAAATTCAAGCAGCTGTTACATACTTTGTGTGCAAAACAGAAAATAGTACTGGCTTGGTTGACTAATAATAGAAAGGCAAACAAATATGAATCAGGATTGCAAACTACTGAACTGGTTTGTGTACAAATTTTGATCAGTGTTGCACGTGGCAACTGAAATATCACAGCATGACAGAGCACTCAATCACTAATGTTGAGTCTGAAAAGGTAACTATGATGTGTCCAACAAAGGATGCTTATAAAACAACTGTGAAAAAAATACTCTGAAACATGTTTGATACATCAGTTACACGAACGCACCTCTGAGTATCAACTTCAAAACACCAAAACTTGCAAAGGTTGTCCGTTATTACTTTGTTTCATGTACAAACGGTGTCAGAATTAAAGTTTGTAGAAAACTTACCTGTTTCAAGAGAGATACCGCTCAGTCTCTGCCTGACACACGCTTTTCCCAGTCAGTATTTACGTTTATAACTGGAGTGAGGGAGCGAGTGATTGAGGGAGGGCGGCCGAGCGCTCCATCAGCTCCTCCCTCTCGCGATTCCCTCAGTCAGAACAAACAGCGCGGTAAACTGACACACTCCCACCGCTTTGACTGAGAAAAGTCTGTTCACATGGACAGTTAAATACGTTCTTTCCTTAAAGCATATTAGTATTTTAAATAAATAAAACATAAAATCTAAAAATGTAAATTGAAACATAAAATCTGTCTTAAGAGGTGTCTAATACCATGTCTCCATTAAATACCTTAAAGGGATAGTTCACCCAAAAATAAAAATTCTGTCATTAATTACTCACCCTCATGTCGTTCCAAACCCGTAAGACCTTTGTTAATCTTCGGAACACAAATTAAGATATTTTTTGATGAAATCAGAGAGCTTTCTGACCCTGCATAGACAGCAACGCAACTGACACATTCAAGGCCCAGAAAGGTCGTAAGGACATCGTTAAAATAGTCCATGTGACATCAGTGGTTCAACCTTAATGTAATGAAGCTATATGTCAGTCTTCGCTGCACATTCAGGACAGTACCACAATGCATGCCAGTGCGTTATGGTTGAACCACTGATATTTTAACAATGTCTATATTGCCTTTCTTGGCCTTTAAGGTTTCAGTTGCATTGCTGTCTATGCAGGGCCAGAAAGCTCTCATATTTCATCAAAAATATCTTAATTTGTATTCCGGAGATCAAACTGTTTTCTTGGAAATTTATATTTTTAAATATTTCCCATAAATCCTCAATTTCCTATTCCATTTTTTATATAATATTTCTTTTTAATTAACTATCATCTACCAGAAAGTGACACCATTTTTGGTGGGGAAAAATGCAATGATTTTCATTTATGACAATAACATAAAAACAATACTAAGTTTTAAAAAAATAAGAATAGTTTAAAATGTGTTCATATTTGTTTTTTTTAATTGATCAAATAAATCTAAAGATTGAATCTGAAAATTAAAGTAAAAAATAAACAGCAATGGATCTGTTGAATTTGACATTTTGTGGTAGTAGTTGGTTTGTCTCACTTTAAAACATTTTGTCCTGTTAGATAAAACTTTAGAAAAACAAATTAACTTATAAGTTAATTTAATGTTAATGTAAATTAATCTCCTCATGGAGTAATAACTAAAGTTAACCTGTTAGGATAATAGGACTAACTTACTGTTAAGCAAGTTATAATTTATAAAAAAAAGTGTATGAACTTGACCAGAGCACATTTCTGAAAGTCCCTACATTACACCACAAGCATGTTCATTTTTTTCCTTTTCTTTCTTTCTTTTTTGTAGTTGAGAATGACCCTTTTGTTCATCTGATACAGAGGAGCCGGAACTGACCGCTTATAAATATGTGCTGACAGAACATGATGTAGAAGTAATAACTCACCAGGAAGAAGAAAATAAACATACTGATATGTATCAGGGGTTTTCACTCCCTCAAACCACTAGTCTATAATATCTGTCCTGTTATATCTGCTGAAATAGCATGGTGCTGCTCCGACTCGACTCTTCAGCGTCCCCGTGTGGCTATCGATGGAACATCTTACTCATTAATATTGCGAGGACTTCACTTGTGAATAGCTTAGGGCCACTGTCTGCTATTATGCACGCCAATGTTACAAATCTGGGTGTCATTTCTGATTCTGAATGGAAATTTGATAAGCATATTAATGCTGTAGTGATAAATAGCTTCTTCCAAATGAAAGCTATTGAAAAGCTGAAATCTGTCCTCTGGGTTATTCTCCGATAGAATGTTTTAACAATTTGTAGTGCGAAAACCACTTGAAAATAAAATTGAATTTATGGTAGATGAATAAACAACATAATCCAACATCAAATATAAAAAAAAAACAAATGTTATCTTTATTACATCTAAATATTCTGATAGTAATAACTTTTGCCTCCATAAGGTCTCTTACATATACACACAGTTCTACATAGCGATTTATCATGGCACAGTTTTTTGTGCTTAGTAGCACAGATCACGGTTGTACAATAAACTGACGTAGTTGTACAAGACTCCATGGAACATACATTAATCTTTACATTGAGTAGGTAGGTTACAGCAATGAGACCAGACAAAATTACGTTGTTGTTTTCCAATGCACAGAACATTATTATTAGTGTTTCTTTTTTTTCTTCTTTAACACTGCTATTATTTCTTTATTAGCCATTTCAGCCGATATGTAATTTAGTTACACCTTTTCATTTGGCTCCAAACTGAGGTGACTATAATAACATGCCATTAAAAAAAACATGAAAAATCAAATCATAAAAAGATGGTTCAAGTTCTCAGTAAATCAGACCTTAAACACGCTTTACTGTTTAAAAACAGCAGATACTGAAAAGTAAAGTCTTTGGCTCACACTCAATCCCAGGTCAGACTAATTCAAGTTCATTTAATTGAGCATTTAATCTGTCATTTATGCACACACACACACAAACATCCACATGAAAATGAATGTCGCTGCACGGGCTTGTTTGCACACACAAAACAAATTCAATTTGTCGAATGATAATGAACCAGTCACTTCATATGCAACAGCTTGTCCATACTACGGTCTTGGAATCCACTGACCCAGATATGTCTTAAGGAGTAACACCTCTTTGCAATATTCTATCTATGGCTACACGTTACATGAACAAATACGCACACACGTACATGCCTACACCCATGAGTCAGGTGAGGTCGGGTAGGGCTGAGTTCTGTATGAAGGCCTGCGTGTGGTGGAGTAGAAGTCCACGTAGTTGGTATTGGGTTTGAGCACCTGTCTCTCGCTCACCACAGGATAACGAACCGGCTCGTCCAGGTACGCATCCTCGTAACCCGTCGGAGATGACAGGTACATTCCAAAAGTGTCATAGGTGCTTTGATTTCCCTCCTCTGGGTAATAGAGCCAGCCATGCTAGAAGAGCAGACAAAAAGAGTGCCTTTTTGATAATCATTTGCATAGGTAAAAAGAATAACCAAATAATAAACAAAAAATTACTGACACCATTTATTAAAATCCAGTGACTTTATCTGAATTTTGTTTATTATATATATTTATATAAAATTATCTAAAGGATAATACTTTGTCTTTATTGTCTATATCTCTTTCTTTCTTTTTTTTGTAGAAAATACTTTATTTTATTATAGTATTATATTTAAGTTATTTATTATTTAGGTTCTTATTTTATTTTCAGCCCCATGTTATTTTAGTATAATCGAGACGCTATTAAACAAATTATTACTAATACTATTAAATGTTTTGGTGTATATTATTTTTTTAAATATATTTTCTGTTTTTATTTACATTTTTAGTTTTAGTCATTTTGTTGAGTATTTTGTCATTTTTATTCGTTTTTGTTTTTTTAAACATGTCTACATATGTTTTTATCCGAATTTGATTTAGGTATTTATTTTAGTACATCAAGTTAAATTAAATGAAAATGAGAAATGTTAAAGAAGCTATGAAACAAGTTTTAGGTTGTTTAAAAAAAAAAACTTATTTCAGTTATTAACTGAAGAATAACCATCATAATAACCCCATACTAAAATCATCTTATCCTATATTTTATGTCAGAAGTAGATCTCAAATTGCCAGTCTTTTTATGTTTGTACAGTAAACAATATTTCAAAACCTAATATTCGTAGAAATATCAGCATTGAAGCTTTAAAAGTTTGTAACAAAAATTTAGTCCAATTATCACGTGCAATTTGTCTCTTCAGATCAATATGTAAAATAAAATCTGTCGCATTGATGGCATGTGAATGTTTGAGTCTGTTCATCATTCATATTAAAATGTTTATCACACAGACATTTCGTGTTGGTGTGAACAGGTCTTTACATCTTTACATTTACAGTGTCATGATGTAGTGTAATGTATGTTGATTTATCCCAACATACATTCTTTTTATTGCTATTACTAAATTTATTGAGACAGAATAAGTGAAAATCTTACAAAAAGTGAATATTTTGCCTTTTCTATATTCTATAAGGTGTGTGCTACTAAACCCAGATGCTTTTCACCACAGATTATTTGTGGGCAATGATCAAGGAATAAACCCAATGGATTACGTAAACTTCATCTGTTGGGATTAGTCGCATTAAATCCACGTCAATGGTTGTAATTTACAGTGGGCATATGGCATCTGGGTTCAGCCGGCTTCAGATTCAGCAATTTCTTCCTGCTTCCTTCCTTTCTTCACCTCACCTGTGATCTGCGGGACTCCTCGGCTGAAGGAGACGGACAGGAACTGATAAAATAGGCAGACTGCTTTCCAGACCCTGAACATAGATGAACACAAACATTAAAGGGGTCATATAATGCGATTAAAATTTTTCCTTTCTCTTTGAAGTGTTACAAGCTCAAACATGATTTCTATCCTAAGAACAGAATGAATACTTTTCTATTTACCAGGTATAGTTATAATCATCCATGTTCTCTAATAATGTGACGTTTAAAGGTGTTATATTTGTATTTTATATAAATATACAGTCTGTGGTGAAGCTCTAATCCTGTGAAGACCTCAGTTAGGGTGGAGAGCAGGGCTGAGGGTTAGATGGCCGGAAATGGTTCAACAGGCCTAATGAAGACCTGACGCATTCTGAATCACAGCCACATAATCAGACCCTCCAGGCCGAAGTACCACCAATCAATAAAGAGTAACTACGGAGGTCAAGTGCTCTTAAATGAATGGCCATTATAGCTTCCGACCAGACAGTGGAATAAAACTGATTGCTCTATTAGTTGAAGAGAACATGGGTGAAATATCTATTAGCACATCAGTCCAGCTTCTTAATTCACAGACAGATTCTTCTGTTGTTTTTCAAGAGTGATGTACCATACGACTATGCTGCATATTTCTGAGTAAAGCTGAATATTCAGGAAGTAATCATGTACAGTATATAATGGGACTTAATTTCATCCAATGGCATTTGATTGGACCTTGACAAGGATTGTGAGGGGAAAAACTTAAGTTTATTGGTTAATATTGTTTTTATCTGACTGCACAGCATCGATAACATCAGTAGAAAAGTCAAATCAGAAATATGTTTTCAAATCAGAAAATTGTATTACATTTTGATGGACACAAGAATAACAAGAATTGTGCACAACTAGGATCTTTGAATATTTTAGTTTTTTGTCTGTTATAAAGTGGACAGAGGACTCAAGGAAAGTTCACCTGCATACTGACTTGTGTTTCTGTTGGCGTCTCCATAATAATTATGAAGTTGCATAGACGACTGGGTCCTCCGCTGATTTAAGTGATGACCTCTTATACCCAACATGGCAGGGGAAGAGGTGGCACTACCTCCTAAATGTGGAGAAAAAAATCTAATAACGATTAACAATAAACCAATGCAGAGTAAAAAAAAAAAAACAGGAGAATAAAATAAAACAACCAATTAATAAATATTAATATCAGCATTTATAAGAAGTGAGTACTTTCTCTGTAGCTTGTACAGAATTACATTTCCTACAATTCCTTGCTGTTGTAATGGCCCACCTGATTGGATAACAGGTGACATCTGCACGTTGCTGGTTGGCAGAGTAGGTTGGGAACGGTAGCGGTCTCGTTCCAGTGTTGACACTGGGGTGATGAAGTGGTTCTGGTTCCAGCCATCCTGATGAACCACAGAACACACAGTTCCTGTTTACATCTACTGTTATTATTCATCTCAGGTGATGCAATTAGATTAACCGAGACAAAGTATTTCAATTTTAAGTCATTTTGTCTGAGTTCCAAATTTTTGATGAGAAGGTTGTTCCTTTGTATGTTTGAAACTATTGTTGTAATGATTGATATTTAGGTACTTTAGGTATCTGTAAATAAATATATTTGTTTCCACAAACCATTAGGGTATACACTACAAACACATAAAGTAATATTTTTCTAGTTGTAAGCACAAAACTGAAAAATCTATCTATCTATCTATCTATCTGATTTTTAGTTACTGTTTCATTAGTTTCCTAGTTTTTTGAAGACATGTCGAATAGATCGAATTGAATGCACATGAACACAACCACAAAGTCGCAATTACAAGTGGAAAACCTAAAACCTTCTTTAAGCTAAAATGAATTTATAAATATATATATATATATTAGTGCTGTCAAGCGATTAATCGCGATTAATCGTATTCCAAAATAAAAGTTTTTGTTTACATAATATATGTGTGTACTGTGTATATTTATTATATATATA
This sequence comes from Sinocyclocheilus rhinocerous, assembly GCF_001515625.1. NCBI lineage: Eukaryota > Metazoa > Chordata > Actinopteri > Cypriniformes > Cyprinidae > Sinocyclocheilus > Sinocyclocheilus rhinocerous. Next base: position 66,194 of record NW_015648502.1, read on the forward strand.
AATACACACACATACAGTACATATATTGAAAATATTTACATGTATATACATTTATATTTTATATATTTATATTATACATAAATATATTTAATATATACATATAACATATTTTTATTAAATATATACATGCATGTGTTTGTATTTATATATACATAATAAATATACACATACAGTATACACATATTATGTAAACAAAACGTTTATTTTGGATGCGATTAATCGCGATTAATCATTTGACAGCACTAATATATTTACAACAAAACTAAGTTGAATGTACAAAATACCATTGTATTGTACAATTATGATAGAAAATATATAACCATTCAATTTACAGAATCTTCAACTGAAATAAAAACATAAAAAAGCAGAACACACATTAAGTGCATTTCTATTCATTATGTTTTAGAAATAGAGTTAAAAAATCTCGCTGAAATTTATGTAGAAATAGTACATCACCACTTTGGTCCCACCAAATTGACTTGAACACACCTGACATCATAATTATGACTTCTAAGCTCACAAATACAAACTTCACAGATGGACTTGAATGCATCTTATTTCCTGTTAGTCAGCATGGTTACTGATTATGTTCACCACCTTTTTTGTGTTTGGTTGCTTGTATATATTGCCCTGTTTGCCTCTTAATTTGTCGGTTATCGTCATCGATTCTGTTATGGTGCTCTATGTATCACGCTGCCAAAAATTCTTTGCTATTGATATTGGTCTTTGCTATTATTGATAAGCTTTTGTTTTTGTAAATAAAAGTCTACCGCTATATATTTCTCACTTGAAAACAAGACAAAAATATTGATTGTGAACATATTTGCAGTGCACACTCATATTTTTTGCTGTGTGCTTTTGATCGGATCCCACAGAATGGATGTCACGAGAACATCAGGGTCCCTCACCACAGAGCAATGGCTGAGAACATGTACCTTTTTGTAGAAGGTACGCAGATCTCTGTACTGCCACAGAGTGTTGAGCACCTGAGCTGCTGCCTTGACCACCTTCATGGAGTACCTGCCACAGAGAACAAGATATTATTCTAGACATACCAGGGCATTCAAAGAAAAAAAAAACATTTTGTTATGAAACAGAGTGGCAACGGCAAACTGCCCACTTCAAACAGCCCTATAAACGCGGTATGCACCTCTCCCCACGTCCTCTGCTGATTGTAACCAGTTTGTCGATGCCGCCCGTCTGGGCGAGAGCACGGGCGTTCTCCATATTCCTGCTGGTGACCTCGTGCAACGCACAGCAGACTGCCGCCACCGTCTCATCTGACAGCAGGGAGGGCCCATTGCCAGGGAGTCGGGTCACTAGGTCCCGCATGGCGTATTTTCCTATCAAAGCAACCAAATTCAGGAAACATTTATTTTTGAAGATGCAATGTAGTTTTTAATGGCCACATAAAACCGACATATAATAAAAATGGAATGTAAAGAGTTCATAGCAGTAAGTTTGAGTGACTGACCAATGAGCTCCTTGTTCCTGGCGTCCAGAGCCATGTTCCGTAGAGCAGTGGCCACAGAGCAGACCACCCTGTCATTATCCATTCTTAGTAGCTCCACCAGTATGGGCAAACCCTTCTCTTTACGTACAGCAGCACGGATGTAGGCCGCAAACTGAATGGTGAAAGAGAGAGAAAAAGGTTGTTATCTTTCAGTAAAGCAAAAATTTGCATTAACGTGTGTGCAATTTTAAAACCAGTGATGGAATCAAGACACTGTATCTAGGTAACTAGTCTACTCCTAACTTTAGAAGCATTTCCAAAATAAAGGACGCAAATGAAGGAAAAAAAAACAAAAACTGTTGCTGTATTAGAACCTTGAAGCTACATCTGGTCAAATAGTGTGTGTGTGTGTATGTCTGTGCAGGACATATCCTTCATCCACCAGCCAATTATGGCATTCATATAATTCAGTTCTATTTTAAACACTGTGGCTGTATAATTCAGTTTATCTTGTAGTGACCACAAGCAGCTTACCCTCCAGGTTCCGGCGGAGAGATTCTGCAGAGACCCAGCCGCCCCTTCCAGCGTGGCTGGGTTTGAGCTCTCTGCCAGCAGAGTGAGGTAAGGTTTTACCACAGATGGATGCCACAGCATCTCTGCCCCCTTTGGACTTCCAGAAAATCCTGGAATAGGCCCCACACCATCCCACTGCATCACAGGAACACACAAATAGTAATAGGTTAGTTTTAGCTGTGAAAATTCTGTAAAAATAACTTTCTGTTAGGGATACGCCGGTATCAAATTTTCATGTTGCGGTTAATTGCTAACAGTATACGGTATTATCACGATATTGAAATTTAGCTGCAAAAAAAGTGTTGTCATAATACAGTATAACAGGTTTAATAATTTTTTTTCTTATAACAAAAATAACTGAACATTCAAATACAATAAAGCAATACACAAAACAATGTATAAAGTTAAACATTTTTACACAGATTAAAGTGCAAAAGAAGTATAAAGACCAATAGGTATCGCTTTACAATTAGATCTCATTCGTTAACCTTAGTTAATGCATTAACATTCACAATGAGAAAAAACTACATTTGCTACAAAAGTGATTAATCTTTGTTAAAAAATACAATTCTTAGTTCATGTTAGCTCATTAAATAACACAGTTGCAACTTTTGATTTTAACAACGTGTTATTAAATAGGCCTATTGGAATTACCTAAGATTAATGAATGTTTAGAAGATTTTTTTCTTTGGCAGTTTATGTTAACTAATGAATTAACTAATGCCAACTAATGAAGCCCTAATGTAAAGTGTGACGGAACAATAAAGAATCAAAACATTGTCAAACAATATCTAGGGCATGTTGTAGTCCAGATTAAAATGTAAAAAAGTTTGAAAATAAATAGCCTATTAAGTCTAAATATTTAAGTATTTGGCACTGTGATGAACATCATAGCAAATACACAAATCTGAATGATTCTTTATCAAAGTTAAGACTCTGCCACGCCCCCCTAAAACGGCTTGTTCTAACACGCCCCCAACGCCCCCACTCACTATGTGGAAATATTAGCATAATGCCGCCCAAATGTGCACGCAAAGAAAGAAGGCGTAGAAGGCGTGACCGCAGTTAGTGTTGAATCAGCCATGTCAGAGAGACGCTGTGTGTTTCTAGGCGAAAGCAAAAGCACTTTATTTGGCCTTCCGAAAGTAGATGCATTTAGGAATCTTACTTACAACAGAACAGCAATGCATTCTATGGACGACCGTTTCGTGAACCTAGGAGAGGAGGTAATTCTGACTTTGCTATGACAATCTGGCGCTTCTGAATCAGCTACAGTTTTGTTATTAGTTTAAGTATTTGCAATTGACTGTTCAAATGCGGAGTTTTGCGCAGCGCAGAGTAACGCGGTGTGTGTGTGTGAGGGGAACACGTTCACATCACAGGAGAGTGAACTGCCTGTCAGAAATCATAGCACGTCAGCTGTCTTAACCGCGGCTTGTGTACTGCATCATCACTGTGTCTGTCACGCGACTCTGTTCCCCTTTCAGGCTCTGTCTTTACATTTATTTTGAAAGATGAAGCTCGCAATTATGGTAAGGGGCTTATTATGGTTACATTTCCGACGTGTGCTTGTGGTGTTCGGCCAATCACAATGCACTGGGTCAGCTGGCCAATCAGAGCAGACTGCACTTGTCGGAAGGAGGGACTTTGTAGAAAACGAAGCGTTTGAGAGAGGCGGGGCATAGAGGACCTACAATAATGTACAGTATTTGAAAAATAATGTGTTTTTTGAACATTAAAGCATGTCAACATATTCTGTTACACCAAATACACAAAATAATGATCTTTAAAAAAAGCATCATATGACCCCTTTAAAAAAAATCATACTGATCCCATACTTGTAGTCCATCTGTAGTGACCCGTCTAACTGCCTACAAAAATCTACTACAGCTCCTGTGCTGGAAACAGGCTCATTTTAGGACTGCAGTACCTCTGAC
>NW_015648502.1:70171-83520 GCF_001515625.1 Sinocyclocheilus rhinocerous
TAACGTCATTATTAACTGATATTTACTTTGAAAGGTGAAGCTCGTGATTATGGTAAGGGGCGTTACATTTCCGACGCGTGCTTGTGGTGTTCGGCCAATCACAATGCACTGGGTCATCTGGCCAATCAGAGCAGACTGCGCTTGTCAAAGGAGGGGGCTTTGTAGAAAACGAAGCGTTTGAGAGAGGCGGGGCATAGAGGACCTACAATAATGTACAGTATTTGAAAAATAATGTGTTTTTTTGAACATTAAAGCATGTCAACATATTCTGTTACACCAAATACACAAAATAATGATCTTTAAAAAAGCATCATATGACCCCTTTAAGTATTTGGTGCTGTGATGAACACCGTAGCGAATACACAAATCTGAATGCTGTTTAAATCATTTAAATGCGTTTCAGAAACAGAAAGTAGTGCAGCTGCTTTGTTTCCGGGGTAACGGCTGCATTTCTGCTGTTCAGCGCCATCTGCTGTCAGAGAGTGAATGTGCGCTTGGCTTTCATTCAGAGCGTTTCTCACGTGCTCCGCCATGCACTTCTCATCCGTGCTTGTTTACATCAGAGTGCACACGGGTATTTGACACAGCATACAGCGCAGTGTTGTGCATTGTGACCAGTTGATGGGGAAAATATTCTTAATGCATAAAAAAAATCTGAATTAGTAATAAATAATTATTCGGTATTTTGAAGTGCCCACGATAACAATATCGTGCATATTCATTATCGTGATATATCGCATTACCGAATACCGGCACATGTCTACTTTCTGTAGTAACAAAAAAAAGTTTCTGTAAACATAAAAAGTTAAAAAAAAATTTAAATATAAAAATACATCATTCATTTCCATTTTTTATTTATTCATTTATTATTAGTAATAATCATTAATTATTTAAAATGACAACTAATTTTAAAATAAAATAAAATTTGAAAAATAATATCATAGGCTACTCTCAAAAACTTTTAGAGCTGAGCTTTTTAAAAACTTTTAGAGCTGAGCTGAAACTGAAAATGAGTTATTAGAATCTCCATGGCTTTTCCATAACATTTTAAAGATTTTATTAATTCCCATGATTTCCAGAGCTAGCCATCTGCTGTCAGAGAGTGAATGTGCGCTTGGCTTTCATTCAGAGCGTTTCTCACGTGCTCCGCCATGCACTTCTCATCCGTGCTTGTTTACATCAGAGTGCACACGGGTATTTGACACAGCATACAGCGCAGTGTTGTGCATTGTGACCAGTTGATGGGGAAAATATTCTTAATGCATAAAAAAAATCTGAATTAGTAATAAATAATTATTCGGTATTTTGAAGTGCCCACGATAACAATATCGTGCATATTCATTATCGTGATATATCGCATTACCGAATACCGGCACATGTCTACTTTCTGTAGTAACAAAAAAAAGTTTCTGTAAACATAAAAAGTTAAAAAAAAATTTAAATATAAAAATACATCATTCATTTCCATTTTTTATTTATTCATTTATTATTAGTAATAATCATTAATTATTTAAAATGACAACTAATTTTAAAATAAAATAAAATTTGAAAAATAATATCATAGGCTACTCTCAAAAACTTTTAGAGCTGAGCTTTTTAAAAACTTTTAGAGCTGAGCTGAAACTGAAAATGAGTTATTAGAATCTCCATGGCTTTTCCATAACATTTTAAAGATTTTATTAATTCCCATGATTTCCAGAGCTAGAAATACCAATTTTAAAATTTACTAATGTTTCCAGGTTTTCCATGACTATTGGCTGAAAACAGTTATTTTAAATGTACAGCTTTTGGTGCCTTGCTCTTATAAATCATCTGTTGGCTTGTGCAAAGCTATTTGCGAAATTAATTTCTCTTTCCAACAATCCCAAATCATTTGATAACTGAGCACAAAAGCAGTTATAAGCTTTCAGAACATGGAGTCCAAGCTCATTTAATTTAGTGATAGATTACCTGCTGATCCTGCCAGGACCGCTTCTTCTTCTTCTTTCTGAGCCCCCAGCAGCTGTAGTCGGCCTGTTTACTGGAGGTGTCGGGGCCCAGGAGCGTGTCCAGATCCTGGGTTCCCATCAGCCGAGACGGAGGCATCTCCAGCTCAAGACGGTATGACAGGTTCCTCAAAGTGCACACACAGTTTTCCACAATCTAACAACACAGGAAAAGAGAAAAAGGGTAAGGAAAGAAATATATAATATTTTGGAGATCTACAGTCCCAATCCTCATTATATTGTCCTGGATATTTTTCCAAAAATCACAATAACTTTGTTCCATTTTAGAAAAGTTTTAATTAAATTGAAATTAAAAATAACAATCGCTACTATATTTCTTATAATAACTTTTATTACTAATTATTTAAAACAAATGTCATAAAAATATTTAAAATATATTTTTGGATTCCTCTTCCTTTTTCAGGAAGCATTTCAATGCGTCCTGTTCCAGCAGATGGCATGCAAAGACTAAGATTTCGTGAAGAAAAAATAACCAAAGCTGCACAATGCTGAGCTCCACCACTAGAGGCACTCAACATTTTTTGGCCCTTCAAGGAGTGGCACAGAAAACATGTAACACCTTTTTATAAGCATCATGAGCCTCTGCCAGTTCCCAGCTGCCATCAGATATACAGACTGAAAATTAGTCAAATATCTGGCAAGAATGTATCAAACATGTTTCAAATATTACCAACAATCTATAGACTGTTGTACATCAGAACTGGATGGTTTCATTTATATTTTTTATGCAATCCCAAGAATATCTCTAACCTTGCTGTCATAATCAGAGGTGTTTACACAAGTTTTGATTATATAGAGAAGGGAATCTATCAGCCCTTCACAGCAACGCATCTGCCTTCTGGCTTCTTCTCCAGCTGAGCTCAGGTTCCTGAGACACACACACACACACACACAATCATGCGGTCAACAATACAATGGTTATCTGATTTAGATAAAAACAGTCATTCTCACTTGAAAATATAATAGTATAAATATTGATAATCTCGGAGGATGAAGAGTGATGCTGCTACTACCAGTGATGTGCAAAACTATATATTACAAAAAACAACTAGTCAGCAGGTTACCTAAACGACTATTGATTAATCGATCTTAACAGGAAGCCCTGTATAATTAGGCTGGTACAAATTTACATGAGGCATACCTGAGGCAGCCGGTGGTGTTCCTCAGAACCAAAGATGAGTGCAGTTTGAGTTTCTGGTCCTCTCGTTGAGGGGCCGCACCCCACCCGGAGTGAGGGATAATAACCGTGTTAGTAAGTGGTCCGAGAGCGTCCCGAGTGATCGTCATCTTCACAGAGTCACATGACGACAGGTTCCACAACACTCCTGTCAAGGCATGACCCCAAAAACATGGTATATAACATAAAATGCAACAGTACAGTATTAAATAAAGAGGTGCCACTTTAATATAAAATGAAGGAATCAAATTTATGAATTAATAAATCAGAATAAATTACTTATTTCAACCCACTATGTACACTGGAAATAAAATTGATATTGACTAATACATTTTGTTAGTTGCCACTTACAAAAAACAAACGTATATATACTCAGGCAGTCAAAAGTTTGGAATAATAAAGATTATCTTATGCTGCATTTATTTAATCTTAAATACAGTAAAAATGCTAATATTGTGAAATATTATTGCAATTTAAAACATTTAACTTATTCTTGTGATGCATTCATTACTCCAGTCTTTGGTGTCACATGATCCTTCAGATTCAGAAATCATAACGACAGACATTATTTAGTCACCTAGTGTGAAATTTAGTCACATATGTGAGTAATTTACTCGCAGTTGCATTTTATAAAATTACTAATTATTTTAAGTAACTATTTAATTCATGTATTAAAATGAAGTTAAATGTAACAATGATTGACTAATAAATTATTTTGTGATTTAAATAGCATTTTAGAATTTGTTTTGCCAATGGCGTTGTTTAAATTCTTTAGCTAAATGCTTTTTTGAATTCGTTTATCAAATTAAAACATGCCATTGAGCAGTTGACAGTAAAACTGCTTAAAAAAAATCTGTTGCATTGATAAGAGGCTGAATAAGAATTTTTAGGTGAACTGTTTAGGTATAATAAGTAATTTAACACACTTGATCATTTAAAGGGGTCATATGATGCTGCTAAAAAGAACATTATTTTGTGTATTTGGTGTAATGAAATGTGTTTATGCGGTTTAAAGTTAAAAAACCACATTATTTTCCACATACTGTACATTATTGTTTATCCTCTATGCCCCGCCTTTTTGAAACGCGTCGATTTTTACAAAACTAATCGGTCTGAAAAGCGAGGTGTGCTCTGATTAGCCAGCTATCCAGTGCGTTGTGATTGGCCAAATACCTCAAGCGTGAGACGGAAATGTTACGCCCCTCACATACTGTTGATGCCGTTTTAGGTAGGTGTGGCTAACTCTTAACTTTTATAAAAAATATCTCTTTGGATTTGAGACTTTAGTCTTTGCAAATTTACAGATCTTCTTTATGCACCAAGAGCTTGTAACACTCCAAAGAGAAAGGAAAAAATGAAATCGCATCATATGACCCCTTTAACATAGCTCATTAGAAAAAATGAAAATCCTGCAGATAGAATTCATTAACACAAAATAGTCCCTGTGGTTGTGTGTATGTGTGTGAGCAGAAAGAGCTCTATCTTTGCTGAACAAACCTGCTGCCTCGGTTTGAGAAATGACAGTAAAATACACTGTATGCATCAAGAAAACTGCTTGGGAGAGTAACATTTCCCCATATCTATCTAGCACTACTTAGGATATCCAGCTTGGAGAGAATGTGTGTGTGTGTGTGTGTGTGTGAGTAAGTTTGTGTCAGCTCAGCTTTTAATCAAATACTTTGTCCCTCCACATTAATCACAGCCACTGAGTTCCGAGTTCCACTGACTGTAATCTCTGATCTGAGCTTCACAGCGCAAACTGATCTCACCACAGGAGCGGTAGAAAGCGAGTTGGAAAGAGCGAGACGGAGGAACAGAGAGGGAGTGAAAAAGTACAAGAAAGACTCTCTTATGGCACTCAGTCATGTGACCCCACACACCCACTCACCGGATACGAGCTCTCGCACTTCAGCGTCTGGAGTTTTTCTCAACAGGCGAACCAAGGCTGGGATTCCACCGGAATTCCTCACACACACTTTATTATCGTCTGTGGCTTTTCCGTACACTAGGTTCCGCAGAGCTCCGCAAGCGTTCCGCTGAACTTCCAGGGTTTTGTGGTCAAGCAGATCCACCAGGTGTCGGATCCCCCCGAGTCGACACACCTGAAAACATACAGTAAGAGAGTGCAAGTGTTCACATTTATGTGTGCTTTTCTGTCTGTTTATGCAGTCTGCAAATGCAAACTAAAAGCAGAAAAAATTTTTAGTAGAATGCTAGTAATTTAACTTCTATTTTAAACACTGTACATCTCTCACATTGTGTTCTAAACTAACTCATTCGCTTTAACCACTAATTCACTGGATCGAGTTTGTACATAGAAGTCCCTACTTCTTACTTCTTTTATTGAATTTATTAAACACTGTTGTTCATTTATGATTTCAAATTGTAGAATTAGCAAGTTATATCAGCTTTTTGAAACCTACATTTATCTGTTCAAGTTTAATGCTAATTAAGATCCCCATTGTTTCTGTGTCAGAGAAATACTACTCAGATTATAAAAATCAACTACAGAATTACATTTATTTTATATATACTAAATAGCTGTGAAGATCGAAGAAGACTAATTAAAGTTTTTAATTCATTTGAATTAAAAGTAATTAATTAAAGTTTTAGGGTTGGTAAGATTATTTTATGTTTTTGAAAGGAGTCTCTTATTCTCATAAAGGCTGCATTTATTTGATCAAACAGTAAAAACTGTTATACTGATAAATATATTTTTTAAATGTTTTCTATTTTAATATATTTTAAAATATAATTTATTCCAGTGATGGCAAAGCTGAATTTTCGGCAGCTAGTACTCCAGTCTTAAGTGTCACATGATCCTTGGTTCAAGAAACATTCTGTATATTTACATATAGCGCAAGTAACAGCATTTGTTATTTTATTATTCTAAAATAAACGTGCATCATTATATTACTGTCATTGTCACTGGCCATTGCCTTTACTGTTACTTATGAATTAAAGTGGCCTTGCCTTTAAATTAAAAGTATTTATTTTTAAGAGCCCAAACTTTTGAATAGTAGTTTAAAATGTACAGTTATTATTAATATTGAAGCCTTATCCTGCGCTACACAGATTTATGTCCAAGATTTTTGTCCAATCAAATGTGCATAAAGCATTTAAATAATGCTTTTTTTGCTCTTAATGGTTAGGCTTTTGGTTAAGCTTAAGTTACAAAAAGTCAACTGTATTTGAGAAGAACAGAAGACATAAATAGGAAGTGCCTATTTGTATGGCATGCGTGTGTGTGTGTAACCATACCTCTGCCTTTATGCGGTTGTCTCCGTAGCAGAGGTGCTGTATATACGCTGCAGCATTGGCCTGGACAGAAGGGAAATGATGCTGCAGCATTCGGATTACCTCTGGCAGCTCAGGGTCTCTCCAGGCAAACTCTCTAACCCCCCCACAGGCACAGAGAAAACAGATGTCAAACACACACACACAAATATGAAAAATGTCCACATTTGACAAAGAAATTTTTTCAGATTTGAATAAAATATACATAATTACTTGTGTTTACATGTTGCATCAGGACAAATAACTAGCCGCATAAAAAAAATCAGTCCAGCTTCTATTTTTTTCCAATCGCATTTGTCATTAAAATATACACTGCTAATGTGAATGAGCACTCAGACGATCTGGTTTACATTTCCTGACAAGCTCTTTTTCTGTCTGCAAAACAAACATGCCCAGAAATATGATTACAAAGCAACATACACACAAAAGTAGTGGAGGTTCAACAAATCAAATAAGTTGGAATAATGCAGCAAAAAGGGAAGATACATGCTGGGTTTCATTTACAAGCAAAGTTTCCACGTTTTAAATGTCAGTGACTTCAAATGTGGCCCTAAATCATTTTGGAAGCTTTCTGCAATGTTTTTGGAATCACTGGGTTCAGCTCTTCACCTGGGATCTTTGTAAACACTGTCTATGGAAGGCGAGCGCGTGACGGTGTTGTCGACGGCAGCTGCATGTCTGGTGTAGTTCGGGTCGGTGTGGTGGTAATGGGCGGGACGATAGGTGTCAGAGTGCGTTGCCACGGAGCCCACTGAGAACAACCCTCGCTGGAACCTCAGAGTGCTACACTGACTAGTGGTCCTTTGTAAAGTACCAAACCCTGAGTGAGAGAGTGAGCAGTGCAGACATTGTTAAGATTAACACTGTGGAAATGTCAGAACTCATTCACTGAGTTTGCAAAGATAGCAGTGGTGCATGAAGGACATTCGTCACATACCTGTATTGTTTCTGGAGATAGCGCTCTGGGAGCCGTGCGTGGGGCTCTGGTACAGAGGGTTCTGGAAGGTTCTGTCTTCATAGATTGGCGTGACGTGGCAGTCAGGGGAGCCTTGGCCTAACTGGCTGTTCTGACTATAAGAGGTTTGCAAGCCTAGATGAAGATCAGAGATTTACAACTGTGTCATTTCAGTAAATTTATTGAAGGTTTTTGACATTTTTTTGTTTTTCTTAAATATGTCTATATTTAGTTTTAGTACTTAAACTAAACTTGGCAACCAGCTGAAATAAAAATAGTTTTTTTAATGTCTTATTTCAGTTCATGTTTATTATATTTCAAGTAGTGCTGTCAAACGATTAATCGTGATTAATCGCATCCAAAATAAAAGTTTTTGTTTGCAGAAATATATGTGTGTTTTGTCTTCTGTGTATATTTATTATGTATATATAAATACACACACATACATATATATTTTGAAAATATTTACATGTATTTACATGTCTATATTTATATTCATATAATTTATATTATAAATAAATACATTTAACGTATAAAAATAACATATTTCTCTGAAATATATACATGCATGTGTGTGTATTTATATATACACATAATAAATATTCACAGTACACATACATATATTATGTAAACAAAATTTTTTATTTTGGATGCAATTAATCGTGATTATTCGTTTGACAGCACTAATTTCAAGTAATGAAAATTTCATGAGTTTATACACTAGTGGGCAAAAGTTTGGAATGAACATTTTTTTATGTTTCTGAAAGAAGTCTCTTATGCTCTTTAAGTTAATTAAAATACAATAAAAACAGTAATATTGTGAATTATTATTTCAATTTAAAATAACTGTTTTCTATTTTAATATATTTTTAAATGGCATTATACCTGTGATGGCAAAGCTGAATTTTCAGCAGCCATTACTCTGGTCTTCATCTAATATAATTGGCGCTCAATTATTATTAATTATTGTCCTTATTATCATCAAAGTTTTGATGCTTAATAATTTTGTGGAAACTGCAATAAATGTTTTTCAGGATTAGTTGTTGAATAGAAAGTTCAAAAGAACAGCATTTATTTTAAATAGAAATCTTTTTAAACTCTGTTCATGTCTTTTCTGTCACTTTTGATCAATTTAATGTCTTTGCTGAATAAAAGCATTGTTTTTTTTTTAACAAATAAATCTAAATCTTATTAACCCCAAACTTTTGAATGGTAGTGTATCACAGATTCAACAAAAAATCAAGCAGCAAAAACTGTTTTTACCATTGATAATAAGAAGAAATATTACTTGAGCACCAAATCAGCACACAATAGAATGATTTTTGAAGGATCGTGTGGCACTGAAGAATGGAGTAATGATGCTGAAAATGTATAATGTATATTTTTTATATATTACAATAGAAAACAGTTCTTTTAAATTGCAATATTTCACAATACTAATTATTAATTTACTATTTTGAATCAAATAAATGTAACCATGGTGAAAATAATAAACATACTAGGCTTATCAAAAACATGAAAAATTAATTAATCCAAACTTTTGACCAGTATCCTACATCAATAACCCACTGACAAATCCACTCTTTTGACTGGTTTATCCAATCTATACAATATTTCTCAAAACGAGTATACTCTACTGAAAGGATCGGCACAGACCAGCATGAATTTCTATCCAGGCTCGTTTGTGCTGATTAGGTGTTGGTCTATCTAGTGAAATTTTTGTTCATCAGCAAAACCAAGTCTAGCAGCTGTACAACTACATAACGAAGACTTTCGATGTGCTTCACTAGGCAAATGAAGCTCTCAAATCTTCAAGTGGAGATGGAAGTTGTATTTTATAAAAAACAATCTGCTGTAATTAACCACTCCACTGGACTTTCACACCTTCAGATGTATCTGTGAGAGATAACGACCTTGAACAAGAACGAGGCGCAATCTGCAGCAGCTAAGAGCGTGAGATAAAAACAGTTTTTATACTGAAAGAAGGCACTACGTTGTGTTGCTGTTAGTGACGTGAATGTCAGTTTGCCTGACACAATCAGAGATACGCATACAATTAATTGTGCAATTTAGATGAATTAGCCAGAGGTTTCAGCCTTTCTCCCACACATGATTTCATGGCAAACAGGATACAATAGATTTGCTCATGAACGCCTACCCAAAATTGCATACCCAATTACCCAACTCTTGGAGCATAATTACTGAATCTACTGACAAACCTTGTGAAGGCTTGTACTGACATTGTACTGCATGCTCATTAGTGTATAATAGTTTTAAGAGCTGTAGGGCATGTATAACCACGCAACCTTGTGAGACTGACATTCACAACCAGAGCTTTCAATGGAACTCCTCTGACCACAATCTAATCAGAAATTTGAATCAAAACCTGAGCAGACAAACTTTGATCTCTGCCTTCAAACTATCATCTGACCATCATCAGACATTCCAGTCAGTATTGATAGGCATATATTGACCAGTTTGATTAATTAGGCAATATTTGGCCATTGTGAGATAATTGCATCAGCTGATAACCATACTTACTTGATCTACAATGTTAGCTTTGCTGGCAAAAAAAATTATGGGGGGAAAATATAGATTTTTCGATTAATTGTGATACTCATCCTGAATGATCTTGATAGCACTTCTTAAAATCCCAAAAACTTAAAAACTGCCTTTTTCATTTCCTGAATGAATATGTATTTGTACATCAATTTTTGTTCGGCAGAATTTGAATCTTCAGCACCATGGGGTAAAAAAAAGAGTGCGAATATGAGTTTGCAGTTGTACTGATGTGAAGCAAGAAAAGGACATTTTCTATTGTGAAATAATGGCAAGAACAGTATTCATGGGCTGCAAGCAAAAACAATGCAACCAGTGTAAAACCCGGTTGTTTTTAGTGAATCAAAAATATACAGTGAAGCCTGATTCCTCAGACGAATGACTCTTTTATGTCGGCCCTTTTCATGAATTTCCAAAATGAACCAGTCTGAAAGAATTAAATGCTGTAGAATTTAAAGCACTTGCAAAGAGATTTCATTAGTAAGCTGGACACAGACAATAAACCAAAATTAATCCAAATCTAGAGCTTGAGTATCAGAATCTCAAAACCCTGGTACAGTGTTAATACTAGTATGGCACGGATACGGAATGATTATTATAATCAGATACTCTAGTATTTCCATGGTCCAAGGGGCTTAGGTTATACTATTGTACTTCATGTTCAAAAGAATAAGCAAATAGCCCTACTCTGCCTTTATACTATGACTGAATGTTGAGTCAGTGTAACATTAGCATTGAAATGAAAGAGAACTCTCAAAGAACTTTCCTCACGTGTCAATCAGATACCAGCAACGTAATAAAGCAAAGTGTGAACCGAACAAAGCTACACAGCTCACTGGTTTGGAACCGCCATGCAGAATTCAGTGAGTTTGTCTTTCATAAATTTCTAATCACTTCATACATCTCCAAATTCGGCAATAGTTCATTCTGAAGGACCTGGAGTTAAAAGTGTAGTTTTCAAAGGTTTTACATCATGCATGATCTACAGAGAAATACGGCATAAATGGGGCAGTGGGGCACATCTGAGAAAGTCTCCCACAGAGCCAGAATGTGAGATTATCATCGGAGTAATCCTACAAAACACTAGAACACACAAGCATAAAGATATGCGCGTACACACACACATTTACAGTCAATATCCATGCAGCTCCGGTTTCATGTGGATGTTTCTTGCTGATGGAATTGAGACTGTAATACGATTTCGAAACAATATACTATACAGGCCCTATATTAATGCACCTCAGCACTTTCAATTCACAAACTCATATTCGCACACAGCATCTTATAATCAGAGGGTTATGATTATTCGTGTAGGAGCAATTACTAGGATCCTTTTTGCACTTCTTTGAGAACCAATTTGTGTCAGTCTCTCTGAGTTTATGTCCAGAGATATGTGAAGTTTTCTTTCTGTGGCTCTTACAATTGAGATTTTAACAGACAGCATACATTATGTCAGAGACTAAACTGTGAAATGCTTAATGAATTCTTCACAATTTTTTCCAAGTTTTGAAAATTCACCTCACGAGAGGATTTTCAGGAAAGAAATACCTTCTTAAGCCAGGGAAGATTTTATAATCCGAGCCAAACACACACCGATAAGTGACAGCATTACTAATCCTTGTATAATATAGTGCATATACAACGCTAAGAAAGTTTCACACATATTCAAATCTCTGTCCTTAAATCCATAACTTTTCAAGAGTGGTGCAGAAATTACGTTTGATAGAGTTCTGGTTTGGTCAGGATAAAAGAGAAAATCGTTTTATGGATTTAAACTTTATGGAAAAAACTTTTATGAATCAGAAAATTGTTGGTTGCTTCAAGCCAAAAAAAGTTTGGGATTAGTAAGTTTTTTGAATGTTTTAGAAGAAATCTATTATTCTCACATCTTATGCATTTTAATTAATATTTAATTAAAATACAGTACAAACAGTAATAGTGTGAAATGTAATGTATGCCTGTGATGGCAAAGCTGAATTTTCAGCAGCCATTACTGCAGTCTTCAGTGTCACATTATCCTTAAGTAATCATTCTAACATGCTGATTTGGTGCTCAATAAACTTTGTTTTACTATTGTCAAAACTGAAAAAGATTGTGCTGCTCAACATTTCAGTGGAAACCATAATACAATGTTTGATTAATAGAAAGTTCAAAAGAACTTTCAAAATCTTTTATAACATTATAAAATATCGATTCACTTAACAAAAAAAATGAAATCTTACTGAACCCAAACCTATCACAAGTAGTAGAAAAACTCCTAACCTTAATAATAATAGGACAGTTTGTGTGTGTAACCCACCTGTAAGGCTATCTGGTCTTGAAAGGACCATCCTCTCAAAGATGTCATAGGCCCGAGACCCAAAGGAAGAGTGAGTGCTGTCATATGCACGTGTATCGTGCTTCCCCAGGGTCCCGTACTGCTGAGGCTGAGCAGTCATACCGGCCCGCAGGAGCGTTGGTGACCCAGACTCTGACCCCGTCCCATTTCCATGCCGTCCCAAGTAGCTGGAGTGCACTGGGTCGAGAGCATGGCTGGAGGCCGGAGGCAAGGTGGTGCCAGGAAATATACTAGGTAAAGGACGGGGCTCTGAGACTATAGGTGAGCCATAGGGGCTTCCGAGGGAAGTACGCAGAGGCTGGCGAGATGCAGGCGGGGACGGGGTGTAGAGTGGGGATGGGGCACGAGAGGGAACAGAACTGACACGCCTCATGACACGGCCACTGCTGCCCACCTGGAAAACAGATTACATACAATCAAACACTAGAAAGAACCAACATACACACTACACTGTGATAATACAGTTATAACTGAAATATTCAAATGGTATTTTATTTGTAAAAATACTGTAAGAAGAATGATACATCAGGATTGAGATCAGCTAAGGACAAAAAAGGAAGGAAAACTTAAAATACCCTTCTATGGGCTCCATGCACGGACACTTCCACATTTAGCCTCAAAATTAAATCTTGAGGACAGGAGGACAAAGCAATTATGATATGATCCACTTTTACACAACAGGTATTTAAAACGTCCGGAACTCATTCATAATACGTTTTAACAGAATAAAACAATATGCATAATACACTATTGTGCGTAATATACTATAATTTACTAAATAACATTAAGAAATTAGTTATTATAATAAATTTCACAGAACAACATTAAAGGCAGAGTAAGCGATTTCTGGTAGCCAATGTTGATGTTTGAAATCACCAAAACAAACACGCCCCTACCCCAAAAGGGTCTTGCCCCTATTTTGATAGCTCCGCCCCACATATACGTACGCAACCCAGGCAACGATTAGTTCTGTGAAACAAAGCAAAACCAATGTTACACCATGTCTACGGACGTGAG
>NW_015648502.1:84127-94204 GCF_001515625.1 Sinocyclocheilus rhinocerous
ACGTTTTCCTCTTTTGTTTTTTATCCGCCATCTCTATCTTTCTGTCGCTCGGCTCGGCTAATGTCCGTCCCATGCGCTGAAAGCTCTCTCCTCCACATCACGAGACGAGTAGACACGCCCCTTATTGCTGATTGGCTACAAGTTTGTTTTGCTATTCGCCCGAATCAGTTTTCTAAAGTGTTTTTGAAAAATCACATACCCTGCCTTTAAACACTATACTAATGTTTATGTGTCTAGATTTTTGCTTTCAAACGTGAAACCTAGAGAGCTTTTATTTTGCCGGAAAACAGGAAGTCCTTATAGCTTTTAGTTTTGTTGACAAACACGATTCTCATGACTAATTTGGGAAGATTTGTGGTTCCAATGCACGTTATAAGTAGGGCTGCACGATAAATCGCATGCGATATTTAACGCGCATCTTGTCAGAAAGCCGGTTCTGTAATCAGCGGTAAATCTCCATCACGTGCGGGCTTTCACATTGAGCAGCATTAACTACACAGAGCCGTTGTTCACAGACGAGCTGCGCAAAAAATCGCGCGAATATGAACGTGGTTTTGCGCAGCTTGCCTGTGAACAACGGCTCTGTGTAGTTAGTGATGCTCAATGTGAACGCACGCAGGTGATGGAGATTTACAGCTGATGCGCGTTAAATATCGCATGCGATTTATCGTGCAGCCCTAGTTATAAGCGACCCAAAATCACAGCTTTTGCAGATGTGGAGGTCGTTTGGAACGGCACTTAACGTAGTGCGAACCAATCCGCTCTGAAAACACCGGATAGTCGCGTGTAGTCAAACGCAGCGCCGCGCTTCACTCTGAAATATGTAGCGCGTCAGACTACATATTTCTGTAATTACAGTCTGTGAGATTTGATAATCGCACTAGATGGCGAGGAACATCGTGTATTTTTCTAGCAAACTCATTTGCCAGCATTGCCGCTGGGCAGTTGGACCCCGTCTGAGATGCAAAGTGTCCCGCACACAGCCGATAGATGGCGCCGCTAGCACTTGCAGCGCTGCCGGAAGCAGTCCATGCATGCAATACATTTGAAAACGCAGCACATTACAGTTTGTTTAGTGATTGTTTAAGTTCATTCCGACTTCTCAGGTGGGAAAAAAATAGCTGAAAAAATCCCTGATAAAACTGCACATATATATGACATCTGGAAAAGCCTTATAACCTATGCAAAGTTAAATTAAGCAATTTATCTCTTTATGTATTTGTGTTCATACCTGTGCTGAGGCCTGTCCTTCAGCCCTAGAACTCGTGGCGAGGGTGGGGCTTCCGCTGGGGGCGGAGCTTGTCGACTGGGACCTCCCTTCCGATCGTCTGGGCGTCACGGTGTTACTATAGTAACCACTCACCTCCTGATATCCACTATCCGAATACGAATTCATTTGAGTCGAGCTGCGTGAGTTTGGCGCAGACCCTGAGCAAAGGAAACAGCAAGGCACACCAGAAAAATACTGAGATAGACAACATATTTTATGTTCAGAAATGGTCAAACAAATCTATTTGAACTATGGATTTCTAGGTTAAATACAGCCCAAGCTCTATCAATAGAAACTGTGGCCTGATGTCGATTAATTAATGACGACCCGTCTTTCACTTTGTAAAAATGAATGAGACACATTTACATTCGTACTATCGACAATGAACATAAACAGGTTTTAATACCAGTTTTACTGCAATATCAATAATTGGTGCAATTGATCGTTCATGTGCAAGCTGTATTATATAAACAGTCGTTTATGTCTCATATTAATCTAGACGGGACAAAAAAAAACACGTTAGCGTTAGCATCGCTTGCATATTTTAAGTAGATAGCATTCTGTTTTTAGAGGCTGCACTGCCATCTATCGACGTAAGTTAGTTCAGTACGATCGTCTCTCAGTAGTATGTAAATTAAATTAAAAAGCGGTCCACACAATAATTCCCTTACCTGTCCAAAAACATCACATCCGTCATAAAAACTTTCCACTCTGTGTACGCTGTACCTACGTTTGCGTTCGTTTTTGTCCTTGTCGGTCTTTCTGTCTTCTGGCTTCGGTCGTAATGTACAGGTAACGTACTGAACCTCCCGTGTTCCATTGTCTAAATTTCGCTTTTGCGTCACCAAACACTACGCTACCAGCGTATATACAGCCAATGAGCGTGAGGATAGGTTATTTCAACATGGCGAACACTGAGAGGGGTGACCCGCACCATGTATAATTAAAACACTTTTTATATAAAGTTATTATGAGTACAGTGAGTGTACACCACTGAAATGACAAAAACACTTTTTTTTCTTAATATGTTACGATTTTAAAATGAGAACCAGGCTACGTAATGCTCCTTTAAAATGTAATCAAACATTAATATTTGCAAGAAAAAGAGGACAACAACAGCACTGCTTTTAATGTATTGATTTAATGTATTTATAATGTACTTTGATACTGACTGTTTAGTTGAATAATTATTTGAAACGCTTGAAAAGTAATGTTTACCTAATTGAAAATTAACTGAAGGCTGCATGCTATTGTTTTATTTTGATTGGTTTATAATGATATTAATATTTAATTATTTAGTATGCTCAGTGAGAGTTATTATATTTACAGGTACTGGTATCATCTACTTACATCTTGGCACTGTAAAAGCCCTAATATACACAGTAAATCTCTTAAAGTAGAAGCCTACCAGGCTAGCTGTAGATCATAACCAGCACCTTAACACCAGAAGTGTTTCCTGACCAAAAGCAGCAGTACCATAGTGCAAAGATGCCATGGTATTGGATGTAATAGTATTTATACAGTACTCCAGTCCAAAGTATTAAAAAAGTGGGGAAAAAATATTTATTTATTTATTTATTTCTAAGTTCCAATCATTCAACCAGCTAAAAATTTACCTGGTATTTGCTTGCTACACTGTGTGCACGCAGTAATAAAAATACATAACTTCTGTACATGTGAAAGTACTGTTTGCATAGGGCAAACTTCATTAACTAGTATTACATCAGAAAAACATAACCAGACTTTCATCGACCTATAAAAGCGGTCTGCTTCAAAAGGATTACAAAATGTAATTAGCTTATGAAATGCAAGTGCATCCCAGCTAGGTTTCCAATGTAGGTGTATAAAGACTTTTTACTGTTACAAGGAAGCATTAAATGCGTCTAAAAATGACAGTGAGGACATTTACAATGTTACAAAAGATTTGTATTTCAAATAAATGTTGTTCTTTTGAACTTTAATAACAAATCAGCATATTAGAAAGATTTATGAAGAATCATGTGGCACTGAAGACTATATGGCTGCTGATAATTCAGCCTTGCTTTGTCATCACACTAAATTGAAATTGTAATTTCACAATATTACAGATTTTACTGTATTTTCATCAAATAAACACAGCCTTGGTGAGAATAAGAGACATCTTTCCAAAACATCTTAACAGTAGTGTATAAACTGAGAGACACACTATTTTCTGTGGTAATCAACAGTAGGCCACAGATGCTGCCCATAGATCTTTAGTTGTATTCAACTTGGAATATTGCATAAAGGCATCATGAATATAAATTGTTGACATAGAAGTGACAGAAGGCAATGTGGAGTGTGAATGAACAGACCCTCACTTTCACGCAGGGAGATCTGTTCCAATTCAGGAGAGTAAAGTAACCCCTGACCTCTGACCCCAAATGTGGGCGAGGAGCAACCATCCGACGGCTTAGACACACCTGCACCTGAGGATTCTGATGACCAAAGGGTTAACACACTGTGAGCAGGTTTAAGTATTTGAGAAAATGATCAAGATACAGTTACCTTCATCCCTTGACATACTTAGAGGGAGCATTAACCTAAAATATGCCATCATTTACCCAAAATAATAGCCATTGACAGATAATGTAAAATGCTTTGCGATTTTCACAGATAAAAAAATAAGGTGTCTGGTCTATTGTGTTTCCATACTTTAAAGACATTCTCACAGTAAGAGATGACAATAGGAATTAAAACTGAAGAAAAGGGTAGAAAACAGTTTGAGCTGCCCTGTGAGGATTTGGAGGGAGAAAAAGAGATTTCAAATGTAGTTCAGTGGAATAATTCATGGGATATTGTTCATTAGGTTGGGTGACCAGATCACAAGACCACAGTGTCTTTTTTTTTAGAGCAGAATAAAAAGAAAAAGCCCAGAACCCACAACACAGTGTTTGTCAAGAGTGAAAGAGTTCTTGGCACAGTTCTTGTGCTATCAATGTTACATAAAAAATACCAATTATTACAAAATAATATCGTACAATAACATAGCCAACATAGTGCAGCTTTGGGATACTGTAACTAAACCATAAAGACACTGAGAAAAGATAGGTCAGGAAAATATTTACACTCAATTACATTCAAATGTCCTCTAAATGCTTCAGAGAGCCTTGAGTACAAAAATCAGCCAGCTCAACCATCTAAGAGTCATCGTTCCAAGCTAGACTATGTGATCTGTGCTGTATGTACGTGACTGCAGTGCGGTCTAAAATGTCATAGTTCTGCTTACTCTTATTTACAACAGGTGACAAGAAAAAATAACAAGCAGGAAGAGAACAAGACAAAAATACCTGCAGATCTCCACAGAAGAGACTTCTCAGAAGAGCTGGAAAAAATGACGAGAAAAGAAAAAAAGATTAAATGGGAGGAGAACAATGTCACACACGGTGCACAAAACATCTGAGGCATTTTATGACACGAGTGCCTTTTCAGTTTGTTAAGTTGATTTAAGTAACTTTTTAAAAAACAGATAAATATTGTGTTTAAGTGGTAATATATTATGGCATTAACTAATTTTAATATATGTATAATTATGCCTTCAGAAAAGTAACACAGTTGACAGTTTTACAATGTATTTTGCTTTAATGAAACAATCTAATTAAACTAACGAAACATACAGTAAGATAAACTGATACTAAAACAAGGTGTATTCAGTAATTCTTTAGCTAGTGATTCTCATGTTCTCTCCATTGGAAAAGCACTATAAAAAAATGTGGTTCATTGTCTAATTTTACACTACACTAATAGTGTATCTACACAACGAAAGCCAATGAGCGTGAAGATTCTCTTAGACGTTTGCTTACAACACGGCAAAATATACTGAGGTGGGTGACTCACACCATGTATATTTAAAACACTTTGTATAGAAAACAATTATGAGTAGTCTTCATCTCATGTGAATCTAAACCATGACTCAGATGACTATTCACAAACACAATTTATTTCTTAATGTGTAAAACTTGGCACCAAACTATTGTACTCACCCTCAGGCCATCCAAGATGTAGATGAGTTGCATATTCTTCATCAGAACAGATTTGGAGAAATGCATTTGCTCAGTGGATCCTCTGCAGTGAATGGGTGCCGTGAGAATGAGAGTACAAACAGCTTGTAAAAACCTCACAATGTGAATGTCTCAATGATGTGAGTCCATAATCCACGATAACGCTTCCCTGCAGTGAATAAAAAAATCCATCCCCTGTTGTCCTCTCACATCAAAATCCACAACATATTTCTTTAGAACTGTTCTGGACTGTTTTCACTTGTAAACAGTGCTTGATCTGTGCATATTTCTCTCCAAATTCAAACAAGATGACTTTTTCACTGGAGAAAGCATATTATGGATAGAGGACTCGTATTTTAGCCAGAATCAACAGTTTGACGTTAAAAACACAACTTTTCGCTTCACGATATTTTAATGATGTACTAGAGTCATGTGGATTACTTTTTTCAGCTGTTTCTGAACTCTCATTCTGACGGAAACCATTCAATGCAGGGGATCCATAATATAATGCTAAATTTCTCCAAATCTGTTTCGATGAAGAACTGTGGGATGATCAGTTGGATTTTAACAGAGATTCACAGCATTAATGAACACTATCAGTCTTAACAACATTTGTAAAGATGAAGACTCATCTATAGTACATTTTGGATGGCCTGAGGGTTAGTACATTTGTAACTAGCTAGTCCTTTAACTTAAAACTACATATGTACAGTGAGACCCAGCTATGGAGTTTTTGCCTCTGTAGTGGACATTATATTTTAGTGAATTTCTCTGAGACCTCACATGTCACAGTTTTAAGTCTGGATGTCCTGTACAGAGCACATTCAGGGCTTTCCAGAGATACCAAATGATTGGATGTTTCACCATGACCACTCCCTCTCCTTGGTTTTTAAAAATGGCTGACATTAATTTAGTGATAAAATTGTACATCCTTATGGAAATATGATAATATTTTGTAATTACAATTTAAATCTATTAATTTTCTAATTGTTTGTCATAAATCAACATCTCAGGAAAATGTTATGGGGTTTCAAATCAAAATATGACCTTCTGTTACGAAACAGGACATCATTTCATACATGTCCACTGTAGAGGACACCAGGACTAAAAGCATGTTTATTATACATTTTGGGAGACAAAAGAATTGAATAGGAAAACAAATTATATATCAATATTCTTATGAAATATTAGATATTATTATGAAAATCTGGCCAATTACTACTCCCATTATTACACTTCTTTTTTCAACATGCTGTCCCAACAGCACTTTAATATGCAAATTAGATACAGTGTATAGATAACATTGTGCTTAATGGGAAAACCAGTTTATGGCATTTTTTAAACACATATTGCATAAAGCATATGTATATCAAATCATTTTGTTATATATTTTATAACATAGTTGAGAACCATCCTTAAACAAAGTTTGGTATAAAAAAAACATCCTGAAACCTAAAAATTGATTGATTAAAAAAAAAAATCCCCATTATTTTGGCCTTTTCATGTCTATTCTTGTCATTTTATTTTTAGAAAAACTGAGTCCTGGTGTCCTCTACAGAGGACATAGCATAACATATGAATAAAATATCATTTTTCAAAAATGTTATTTTACCATTTTGTTCTAATGCTCTAAACAATGTAATGACATGAAAAAATACTAAATTCACAAAGCGTTTTATTTCTGGTTCTCAGGAGGATATAGAACGAGTCAATACAATAAACTAACTTTTATTTTCCTGGTCAAAAAGGCATCCTCATAACAAAAGACAATAAAAAATAAATAAATGTTAAAAAATATAGAGAATTAAAATCAATTTACTGTTGTTTTGTTGATGTGTTAGTTAGTGAATCATAGTGAACTGTGCATGTCTAAAATTTGGCATCAGCTATTTCTATTTCTAGTGATTTTTCACACGTTTATGAGAAACACAAATGGCATCCGTTTTGTAGAATGGCCCATCTCATCTTCCAATAAGTCAATGAAAAGCAAAAAGATCCGCTCCATTTGCCCAGCATTAGGAAACCATTACAAGTGAACATCAATCACATTGTTACAGTCCACTGACTGTCGCGTTCATCTCTCTGACACAAATTTTTAAAAATCCTGTCCGGTTACGACAAGAAATGAACATACTTGTGCATTTGTAGGAACTGAAGAACAGCGAAATGACAGGATGTGGTATTAGGAGTTCAGGTTGAATAAATGACAGAATGTAGACGCCACTGTCTTAAAACAGCAGACGAGTGTCTGCTAATGTCTGCCAAAAAGCGACACTGTCTGCAAAGGAGGGGTCAAAGGACACCGGTCATCAGTGTACAGCGACAGCTGAAAGGGGGCACAGTGGGGACAGCAGGAATGCCACACAGAGAAAGGTTAAAGGTAATGGGTTGCAGGGCGCATGGTAGCAAGAATGCACACATGGACCTTATTCAAGCAAAAGGAAAAATATCCTGTATACTGTGGCAAAACAGCACAAGCCATCTGAAAAAACAGAACAGACACTCCTTCACAGATGAGGAGAACAAACAGGGCAGCTGACATGTGCATGCACACATACAGACACAAAGAGTTCACTGTGGCAAAGCAAGAGATGGGGAAGAACTGTACTTCAGCGTAATCAGATTGAATATAAATCTTTCTGAAGTGATGGTTGTAGCAAACCTCTCTGATTTATCAAGAGCACTCTTTCCATGACATTCATTAAACGAGAAACTTTCGCAATACCCTAAAGCTTGAATGTGTTTACTGTAAATTGACAAACACCCACTTTCCATAAAAGTAATTATTCAGCGAGGAAAGAGAGACAACAGTTTGCGCTTCACTGCACACTTGTCCTTCATACTGACACACACCATGAGAAACAGAACAGCGAGTGCTGTGTTTCTGTACAGTATGTACACAGACTACATATACTGTACAGCTAAATGTGTTTCACGTGTAGGCAGGGGCGTAAGAATGATCCATTTATGTGTGGAGGGAGGAGGGTTTAAATGCGTAGTTGCCACGGATACACTCATATGAGATACGTTTGAACGCTTTAAAATAATATCATTAAAGTGCAATAATTAAGCCTCCTCGTAAAAAATTATGTAACAATGTATATTTTTGGTGTTCATTTTAACTTGTTATTTTATTAATGAAACATTTCATCCTAAAATTAAAAATTGCATGATTTTTGTCTTCTGTGGAACACAAAAGAAGATGTTTAGCAGAATGTTCAAGCTGCTCAGTTCCATACAACAAAACTGAACTGTAGGGTTATTACCGTTAACTAAAAATAAAATAAAATCAAAACTAAAACTAAAACCATAAACTAAAAATAAAATCAAATAAATGTTAACTAAAATAAAAGAAAACATAAAAAATTAAACGTACTTTATTTTAGTTGCCAAGGCATAATTCATCGTTTTCTTTTAGTTTAACTTGAAGTACTAAAATAACTAAAACTAAAACTGAAATAAAAATTAATAAGAACTATATAGACATATCGGGGAAAAAATCATTAAAAATGATAAAAACACAACTAAATTAAAATTAATTAAAAATTATATAAAAAACTCTAGCTAAAATTTAAATAAAAAAGAAATAAAAATAATAATAATAAAGCTCCAAAAAAGGACAAAAACACCATAAAAAATAAACATTTGCTAGGTATCCTCCTCTTTGTCCTTCAGTGTTGAGTAACCCTGGACATTCTGCTTTAAACATCTGCTTTTGTGTTTGGTGTAAGGTGAGTAAATGACAGCACAATTTTAATTTCCTTCAGTACTGCCACTGCTAACTAAAACTGTTAAAAACCACATCAGCAACAGTGATCAAATATTTACAATCATGCACATGTTTTGAGAGGAAAAACATGCTGAGCAGGCCTCATGGTAATAACGAGAAAGCAGTACAGATGTTCTGTTCATAAATATATTGTGCCATCATTTACTCCAAACTTGTATCACAAGGCAAGCAAAAACCTTATGATGTTTGACATCACTGATGTTAAACCTGGTTACGCGTCTCAGGGCACTATATTTGAATGTATAGGAACGCAGATTCAAGAGCAACAGCAAAAGAGATGGGATTTAAGTCTGTTCTTCACACAAAGCTATTGCACGGTGTACAAAATGTCATACGGGCTACTTTTATAACACTTTTACTTTCAATATATGAAAGAAACATCATTTGGAAATCAAAAGTCATATAGCAGGGGTCGGCAACCAACAGTGGCACGCAGAGGGATAATCGCTGGCATGCGAGCAATAGCGAAAACTGCATACTGACGTACATTTTGAGGTAATAACTTCTTATAGTCACGCAGCCTGTTAGGAAAAAGTGTGAGAAATTTGCGCTAGTCTAAGGATGCGCGCGCGACCGCTGCACATACTAGGCGCTTCAGATCAAAGCCTCAGCGGTCTAACAGCACTCGTCAATGTCAAAATGACTGAGATGGCCAATCAAATCAAAGTAGGCGGGGTTTACTGTTCATAGAAGCAGAGCGCGAAGCATCCATTTAAAGGGGTCATATGATGCTGCTAAAAATAACATTATTTGGTGTATTTGGTGTAATGAAATGTGTTTATGCGGTTTAAGGTTAAAAAAACACATTATTTTCCACATACTGTACATTATTGTTTCTCCTCTATGCCCCGTCTTTCTGAAACGCGTCGATTTTTACAAAGCTCATCGGTCTGAAAAAGCGAGGTGTGCTCTGATTGGCCAGCTATCCAGTGCGTTATGATTGGCCGAATACCTCAAGCGTGAGACGGAAATGTTACGCCCCTCACCATACTGTGATG
>NW_015648502.1:94604-101484 GCF_001515625.1 Sinocyclocheilus rhinocerous
TCTTTATGCACCAAGAGCTTGTAACACTCCAGGGTTTACTGTTCACAGAAGCAGAGAGCGAAGCGTCAGTTTAACGTTAAAGAGAGCGAGGTAAGATGAAGCTGCAAATCATTTAATATTATCGTAGTCAACTTTTAACGATACGTTTTACGATAGAAATGTTAACCGACAGCTATATCCAGTGATGCAAACTGATTTTTTCTCAAATATGGCCATTTTGAGAGAGAGAGATGTATAAATTGTCTGCGTCTGTCTCTCTCTACAAACAATGAAGCTGAGTTTAGTTACTAAAAAACAGCGATTTTACCCCCCTCGTTGCTGAGAAATATAATGTAGCGATTCAGTATCGATTAATAAAAGTCGCGTGGCAGCACTGTGTCACGGAAACACCTGCCTCACCAGCCGAATCAGCCTCCTACACCCGCTCACAATCACCCGATTACTAATCACGGACACCTGCACCCACTTACCACACCAGTCAAATAGTTAACCAGAAAAATTAAAAATGGCCCGTCATGCTGAAGAGGTTGCCGACCCCTGTCATATAGTATGGGGAAAGGTAAATGTACAGCATGTTTAAATGAGCTGTTTCTTTAAATCAGACCTCTAAACATAAATTCCACTCACATAACACATGAATTAATTTTTTATCCAAAACTGCCTCTTACCTGTCACTCACAGCATCTGGAGACTCCGCCCCCAACCTGCATCGCTCCAGCTGATTGGCCACAATCTGTCTCTCTTCTTCAAGTTCTCTGGTAAGCCGTTCAAACTGAAGCTCCTTCAGAAAGACAGGAGGGACAAAAGTGTCACCACCGCTGCCTTCTACCATCAAAAACATATCCATCATGTGTAGGCAGTACACACAACATACCCGTTTCCAGTTACAACATTAATTTAGTTTCAAAATCCATTGTCTTTAAATCCTGTCTCTTCTCAGCTTCCATCCTGTCTCGTTGCTCTTTGCTTCTGAATTAGTGGCCTCTTCCCCTCCTCTTGCCTCAGTCTCTCTGTGTGTGTGCAATGCATGTGTGTTTGTTTATGTGTGTGTGTGCGGAAGGCGAGAAGGCTGCACTGTTGGCCTGCCTCTCTGTGATAGAGACAGACTCGTTGATGCAGCTGCCCTTAAAGGAGACACACTCTCTCTCACACACACATATAAACAGCCAACATTGCTGTTGTATTGACTATAGTATTCTGAGGAGAAAACATATCACTTTGTTGTGTGTGTCACTGCATATTTTCATGATTGCTTGCCATTGTTAGACTGCAACGAAATGAATCTGGAGCACTGTAACCGCTCTGAAACAGATATTATATTCTGAAAGTATTGCAGGTTTCAAGCCGGCAAGCATTACAAGAGGTTGCAATTAATGTAGCCAGTGAAAAGGAGAGATTATTGAGTGTTGTTCTCCAGGCGAGATAAGTCAGGCAATGGCTATCTGCCTTGTGCCATGCTGTGAGCTACCAGCTGTACCAGGCCTCTTCTATTCAACCTATTGTTCAGAGTGACAATACTTGCCTATGTCCTGATTCTGTCCAAGAGGAGCACATAGAAACGACAAGACTTGACCACACAAATCACACACACACACACACAATGCAATGAAATCCATGCTGCAGTTTCTGGTGTGCTAGTGAAACATGTTAAGCCTGGTAATGGGACGATCAGTTAGATTTTAACAGAGACTCACAGCGTTAATGAACGCTATCAGCATCAACAAGATTTGTAATGATTAAGCTAACAGTTTAATTTGTCATTTTCATGACACTGAACTGTGAAACAGATTAGAAGGCCGAAGAGTCAGACCTGATGTGAGAAAACACGTAAATAATAATTTTGTTCTTAACCAAACTTGCCTGGTAAAATAAAATGATGAACTATACTCATATATAATTAAAAATAGAAGAAAAAATTAGATAAATAAAATTAAATGGTCTAGATTTAAAACTAGACTTTATCAGCTTGTTTCTAAACAAAATAATATAAACTAAAATGAAAAATTTGTAATAAAATAAAATATACAATAAAAACACTTACAAAGATTTGTAAAAAATAATATAAAATAAAATCGGTAACTAAAAACTAGCCTTCAAATTCAGCGTAAACGTACATTGAATACAAATCTTGTTTTTAAACTGATCAATTAAAATATATGATAAAAAACTAAAATAAATTGATTATAAAATAAAACAAAATAAAATAAAATAAAATAGTAACTAAAAACCAGCCCTCAAATTTAGCGTAAACCTACACTGAATAAGAATCTTGTTTTTAAACAAATTGGCTGATTAATTAAAATGATACAAAAAATGTTATGATGCATGTTATGATACAAATATGATACAAAAAACTATAATACATTTGGAATAAAAATTGTAACGAAATAAAAAAATAAAGTTAGTAACTTGTTATTAAACAAATTGGCTGAAAAAATAAAATATATGATAAAAAAACTTTTTAAATAAATTTGTAATAAATATGGAAATGGAATAATAAATAACTTGGAAAAACTAGACTTCATCAGCTCTCAAATTCAAACCTGATGTGAGGAAACAGGTAAATAAGAATCTTGTTCTTAAACAAATAGGATGGTGACATCATAAAAATTAATTTAAATAAAACAAAACCACACTGTACACCAACAGAGGAAACAAGGTTATCAGCTCTAAAATTCAGTCTAGACCAGCTATTTGTGTCCTCAAAGTGAGCTTTCCCCACCCAGGAATTAATAATGCAAATATGACTTTTGACTAATGAGCAGAATGTTGACTTAATACATCTACAATCTGTGGCCCCTCGTGTTTGAGCTGCTCTTCAGATTACAGCTACCCTACAGCCAGACACTGGCAGATGGAAACGGTGCGGCATACCTGTTCTTTAACAGAGGCCAGCAGGTTGGTGGTGGTGGCATCAGTCGCCATGTTGTTGTTGTTGGATCTTCCCTCACCACTCAGCACCTCCCTTTCCTCCACAGGGCTTTGCCTTGGAGTAGGCATTCCCCCTGCACACAGGAACACACAACACACAGCTATTATCATTTATGTGCAGTGCCACTGATACACTATTATTATCTTGCTTTGCAAATATAGTCCAATATAGCAATGTCAATGCCCTACCATTTATTTAGATATCATAAACCTTTATAGTTTTGAAGACCAGACTACAACAGTTGTTGAGTTTACTGGTCAACCGTTATGGATCTTAATGGCCGATGCTGATACTGATGTCACAAACTACTACTAACAAATGTTTGGGGCCAGTGAGATTATTTTTTTATTTTTTTTACTTTTGTTCAGAAATCACACATTCAATTATTTAAAAATGACAACTGAGACTTTTATAATGTTACAAAAGATTTCTATTTTCAATTAAATGCTGCTCTTTTATTAAAGAATCCTAAAAAATGTATCATGATTTCCACAAGAATATAAGGCAGCACCTGTTTTCAGCATTTGCAAATAAGCAAATTATAATGATTTTTTTTAAAGATTATGTGACATTGAAAACTGGCGTAATGCCTGCTGAAAATTCAGCTCTTTCACATCACAGGAAAAACACTAGAACGATGCAGATACCCTTAAATTGGCAAAATATTGGTTGACTAATTGGCCTGGCTGATATATAAGTGAAGGTGACTTCCTTAAAATCAACATAAAACAGTAATCGGTACCCATGTGACAGAGCTTGATGTTATCCATCTGGAATTAATTGGATCTTGAAAAGCAGGCAAGCACTTTTAAGGAGGCTGGAATGTAGAAGCTGAAGAAGGTCAAGTTCATCCGCAAGAGCATCTTGACATATCATCGTTTACAATTTGATGGAATATTTGAAAGACAAACATTTTTCTTTGGAATAATGTGAACTGGTGAATCGTGCACAAGGACCAGGAACGTGTATAAAGCAAGCAAACAGGGATTTGACTTTTAATTCCATGTTGATGGTGTACCAGAAAACTGCATGGAAATCTTTGTCCTATTCACTTTTATTAGAATGGCACAGAAAGCCTGGAGTTCTTGGCAGCATTATGGCAGGGCAACAAGGGATGTATTCCAACGTGTGTTCCAGCATCCCAGCATGCAACAGCATGACAAGACAACCTGTTCCCTTCCCCCAACTGACAGCAAAAAATAGTATGATCAGCAGATGCACTCTTTTTTTTCCTCATCCTGGATGGCTTTAATGCCTTTAAGATCTTCAGCTTGGTCTAGTTGCATTTTTATGTAAAAGCACATCATGCAAATAGCAGAAAGTGATTTTGAAGAGCAGAATTTTGATAGGATGTTCTGCAGTACTAAGATTAGACGGGATGAGATTAGATAATGAAATAAGATTAGAGGAACAAAATTGTATATATTTCAAAATTGCCTTGTCGACTAATCGGTTTTAAGGGACCTCTGGATTTTAGTTCACCTGACACCGATCATATGTGCTCATGGCACAAGATGCTCAAAAAACAGTACACATGACGTCACAATGAGATGACCAAAGGTGTCTGTCTGCACTTTAGAGCTGCACAATCAGGATCTTATTCCTATAAATGATAATGATTCTGAAACACTCTGATATGCCACCACTAATCCAGAAAGAGCTGTTGTCTCTTGCATGTATAAAACAGCTTCACAGTGTTTTCAACCACACAGTATCTTTATTTGTAACATTCACATAATAACTTAAGTATTGGATTAAAGTTTATATAGTTCATGTATATATATATATATAGTAGATACATGTACAAGGTAACTAGATAGTCCACTCAAGTCTTCTCACAGTTCAACAATCACTTATTTTGATCTCTTGATGGGCTAGTTTTTAGAGAGATCTTTCAGATCTTTTTAAACCATGGCCACAGACATAAGTAATAATTAATTACCAATCTTGTAAATGACAATAGTTGGATCCTCCAATCTGATTCATCAAGCATCTTTCCGCATTCAGTCCGTTCGTTAGTTTGTGTGGGTTACATCATTACACTAGCAGCTGGTGACAAGTGAATGTCTTTATGAGCCACTGAATCATTCATTCAACCAATCTGTTCAATGTGAGTCACTGAAACATTTGCTAATGTATTTTCATATTTTAATGTATTTCTTTTTTTAGTTTTACAAAAAATTATTTGTTCAAATCCATACATATTTGTATGTAAAAACTTTAAAATTGACAGTAACGTCAACTTTGTCTTTTCCCTCAGTGACTACATTGTCTATTTTGACACATCATTCCTACCTTTTATTTGCTGCATTTTTTAAAAAGGCAAAGAACATTTTTGACAAAACCTGTGGTAAATTATTATTTTTGTTTAGTAGCCTAATGCTTTTTGCAAATTGCTGAAATATACATTCTATTCAGACTCATGAGAGAATAGAGTGGGGGAACTATGACGTCACTTTGTAGGCGGATCGGCTGTTAGCGTCACACTGGTTCCCTTGACAAAAAGCCATTAGGATTTTTCCATAGGCTTTTGGATTATCGCAAAAAAATAAGTTCTGTGTTAGGCCTGTCACGATAACAAGTTTTTGTTGTGCGATATATTGCCCCAGAAATAATTGCGATAAGCGATATTATTGTCATATCCCTAAACAAGACCATATCTGCAGATGAAACTTTTTTTAAAGAAGCATTTTTTAAATGTGAACTAGCACCTCATGACTACACCACATTATGTACGAGAAGCTGCAAAAGACACAGGCACAAGTGGAATATAAAAACACGGTGACATGAATTTTTAAGTAAATATAATGGGCGATATATTGCGTCACCAAAAATTATTGAGGTCATGTACATATATTGCGCGATAAGTCGATATTTTGATTATTGCGACAGGCCTGCTCTGTGTTCAATCATAGTCCATGAAATTTACACGTTTTGTCCATCAAGATAATCTTCACAAAATAATATAACTTTTATGAATTTTGAAACCTAAACAAAAGCGCCAGAACTTAAAAGCTAAACTTAGGCTATAAACGAACTACAGCACCACGGTCGCGACAACTTTTTCACGCTACATTTAGGGCTGGACAGTAATTCAATATCAATATGTATCGCAATATAATTTTTTTCAATAACGGTGATATGATTTTTAAACACATTTCCGATATTTCAATATACATTACCAGTGTTTCCCATACATTGATTTATTTGTGGCGTTTGACTTCGTTGAATAAACATGAGCACTGCACGTTTCAAAATCAGAAAT
Organism: Sinocyclocheilus rhinocerous; assembly: GCF_001515625.1. Classification (NCBI taxonomy): domain Eukaryota; kingdom Metazoa; phylum Chordata; class Actinopteri; order Cypriniformes; family Cyprinidae; genus Sinocyclocheilus; species Sinocyclocheilus rhinocerous. Next base: position 100,802 of record NW_015648502.1, read on the forward strand.
ACATACTACATAATACATATGTATTCAAAATACATATTGGTAAAAAAATGTATAGCCTGAATGCACTGTAAGTCGCTTTGGATAAAAGCGTCTGCTAAATGCATAAATAAATAAATAAATAAATAAAAATCAAAACACGTCGCGGGTGTTTTATATGAATGTATCTCTGAAGGGAAAGGACTGTCTTCAGAAAAGTTTCGATGGCATTTTCATTTTATCTGATAAAAAGCGTTCATGAGCAGAGCTGCTTTGATTACAGCCATTACTGGAGAAGCCGCTTTTTCTGCCGCTCTCAAAGCGCCTCCTGCTGGCAGACAATCAGTTTGCATTTTCAATAAGCCCGTCACCAGCAACATGTTTTTGTTGTTGCTCTTTTTTTTTCTTTTTTTTCCAGCAACTCAGAGCACTTTTCATACTCTTCAGTGTTTCCCATTCATTAACTAGACTGTGGCAGCCCGCGTTGTTTACGCTGCTTGTTTCAAAGTGAAGCGCGCACATTGCGCAGTGCACGCGATCGGCTCGTGATCCGGTGTTTTCCGCGTCTCAGAGCGGCTCCGTTCACAGTGAATGCAGTGAACTCCGTTATTGAATGTGCTGTGAGTTTAGCGCGTTTGGGAACGCACCGGCCACCAGTTATACATAATTTGCACATTTGCATAATTTTCAGCATTTTAATGGGCAAA
>NW_015648502.1:101792-102162 GCF_001515625.1 Sinocyclocheilus rhinocerous
GTCTGTTTTTGTTTCATGCAGGTTTTTGTATCTTTGTTTGTGTCGTGATTAAAATGCAGTGGTTGGTTCTAATTTCAAATGGCTTTTTTTATTAAATATGTTTAGTTGTTGTAGTAGTAGCAACTGCCCGTTTTTTTGCAAAAACAGTTTAATGGCAAGGAAAAATATTTATGGCCACCAGCCACTGGCAGATGTGAAAGCTAGTTTTAGGCCCTGCTTGCAAGGGTAGAAATGAGGACAAAAGTATTGCAATTTCCCTACAGTAGAGTAAGGTAAAATAATATACCTGAAAAAAAGAAAAAATTTATCTTTTTTTTCACAGTGAATTTTTTTTACAATATAGGGCTAAAACTGTCATGGAAATAATAAT
>NW_015648502.1:104951-105569 GCF_001515625.1 Sinocyclocheilus rhinocerous
TTTTTTGCAAAAACAGTTTAATGGCAAGGAAAAATATTTATGGCCACCAGCCACTGGCAGATGTGAAAGTTAGTTTTAGGCCCTGCTTGCAAGTGTAGAAATGAGGACAAAAGTATTGCAATTTCCCTCCAGTAGAGTAAGGTCAAATAATATACCTGAAAAAAAAATTTTTTTTAATTAATTTCACAGTGCAATTGTTTTACAATATATTGCTATAACTGTCATAGGAATAATAATATAAAATTATTATTATTATTCAAATTCACCAGTGAGACTGAGACACTATATCACAACTAAAAAGAGGGTTGAGTCTCCTTTAAATTTCAAGAACAAGTACATTCACCAGCTTTTTTCTTTTACTTTGCAAACTGAACCTGTGTTGGAGCTCTTAATTTTGAACTCTCAAAAGTGCACCAGATTTATGAATTTAACTTTAAAATGTAAAACAATTTCTTACGGGGGAGCATGCCCCCGGACCCCCCTAGAGGGATCGACGACCACCCACCAAAATCCTGTGGGAAACACTGCTCTTTATACTGGCTAAAGCACATTTGTTTCAATCTATAAGAATAATCAGCCTAAACTACCATTCAAAAGTTTTTGAACAGTAAGATTTTT
>NW_015648502.1:105579-120398 GCF_001515625.1 Sinocyclocheilus rhinocerous
TTTTTTTAAGAATTCTCTTCTGCTCACCAAACCTGAATTTATTTGATCCAAAGTACAGCAAAAACAGTACAATTTTGAATATATTTATACTATTTAAAATAACTGCTTTCTATTTGAATATATATTTTAAATGTAATTTATTCCTGTGATCAAAGCTGAATTTTCAGCATCATCATTACTCCAGTCTTCAGTGTCACATGATCCAGAAATCATTCTAGTATGCCGATTTGCTGATTATCAATATTTAAAACAGTTGAGTACATATTTTTCAGGATTCTTTGATGAATATAAAGATCCAAAGATCAGCATTTATCTGAAATAAAAAGCTTTTGTAACATTATACACTATTCCATTCAAAAGCTTGGAGTCAGTATGATTTCTTTCTTTATTTATTTTTTTGGAAAGAAATTATAGAAATGAATACTTTTATTTAGCAAGGATGCTTTAAATTGATCAAAAGTGATGAACTTGTGTGAACCACGGACCTTATTTCAGGGGATTTAATCAAACTCCCATTCAAAAAACCCATTGACTCTGGGACGATGGAACCGGACGTGCTAAAATGCTAACTCGCTTCCGGGTTTCTCCGGGCCTACAAAGTGATGTCATAGTTCCACCACTCTATTGTGATGTCTATTCTAAGCCATTATATAGTGATTCACAATTTATCCAGAATATGCATATCTACTTTAATGGGAATGGATTTAAAAGCAAAACAAGAGAGGGTTTACTGTAAACAGCTAAAGCACAGCACACTAATTAAAGTAAAAAATATTTCAAATAAGAAAAAAATATCTATAGTCACACTCACAAATCAACTAGGCATCGACCCCTAACTAAAATGCACATACATGTGTGTATAAACACATATTCAAACATTTTAGAAAAGGCAACATCTTGAGGATGACCAGGCAGTCAATGCAAACACTTGCACACATATTCATGACCAAATAAGCTGGATGTTTATGTGCAATAGTGATATCCAATTCTCGAGTCTGTGTGAGCCTGCCACCTGAGATTTGCAATGAACAAATTTGACTACACCAGAATACACTAGGTGCCTCTCACTAGACCATTGCTGAACCAAACAACTTGTTCAAAATGAATAAATTAAACCTACAGGCGGAGCTTTTGGTCATGTCTGACTCAATGGTCATGGTCTGCAAAGGCATCCTCCCTCTATGTTCTAAACAACAATGGCATCTATTCACGCGTGATTTTGTTACCACATATTTGTCATTATGCAACAGAAGCTTGAGTTTCAAGATGTTTGCCTGAGGTTATGGATTACAGGTAATAATGATGTAAATAATGTTCAGATTCTTGCACAGACTGATCGTTTCACTTCATATATTGCCAGTGGCCACAAATATAAATTTTGTGTTTCCTATATTGGCTTTTTTGACTCTTAAAGCGACGGCACCTGCAGACTTACATATTATGAATAACCAAGGACCATGGTTTCAGCTAAAAATCCTCTTTAGTGTTCTATGAAGAAAGAAAGCCATCATCTTCGATGGCCAGAAAACTTTCATTTTTGGGTGAACTATTTAGGTGAACTAGTGAATAAAATGTAATAATCAGCTATTTGCTTTAGCACATATGCTTTGTTTGACATAACATATCAGCATAACATACACTAAGTTGTTAGAAATATGTATAGGTGACGTAGTCAAGTGATGACGTAAAAGAACCAAATAAGCTTTTTTTAATGGGTTTGATGAAACGAACCATCCGAAGGAACCGGTTCACGGAAAAGAATCGGTCTTGCAAAACACACACATCCATACATAATCCAATGACTTAAAGCTTATAAACTACATAAATGGCAGTAGCCCACTGTGCAGGCATTTACAAGAATAAAATCCGAAATCCACTTTAGAAGTCCTTAAAATCCCCACCCACCTCCACACTGGATTTACCAGGAGTCTGCTGTCAGTCAGAGCACCGGGTTTATATACAGACGAAACGAGAGGAGGGGAACAAGCAAACCATCCTATTAACCATGATGAAGTAATAAACTGTTACTTATTGGAATCATCTGACATTGTGTACCACCACCACTTACATCTGTCAGAGAGATCATTCTGTCACTTCTAATGAATATCGAAACTCGGCCTTGGTTATTTCAAATGCACATACACACACAAAAGTCCCTGGGATGCTTTTTCAGACCATGTAACAAGACAATGCAGTGTAAAGACAGCTCGGGTCTCTGAGGAATACGTCTTACTGCATCATGATGCATTGTCCCTGCAATCTTTACATACTGTAATTGTGGACTGCTCAAAGCAAATCACCGCACAGCAGCAATTACATGGTGCACAGCAGCAAACCTGCATTCAATCTAAACTCTGGTCAATATGATGAGGCAGCTAAAACTGCAACTACACTGCCATTACAGCCCAAACAGATTCAGACTTCTTCGAGATTCTGTCGAGCTTGAATTATTAGAGCAGGAGTTGAAAGCAAGGACATAGAGGGATGCTCAATTATGCATTAAGAAAAGTGTCTAAAAGATGGTCCAGCCTGAGTCCCAGTGACAGCATATCAGTCATAATGGAGACCAGCCTGCTTCACAGGCTGTGGGATACTGGACTGTAGGATGCCATAACACATGTCATCAAGGATTCTAATTAATGTGACTAAATAATGCAACATGCAATGCATTGCCCAGGTTAGAAGATGATGAACAGATAGAAAAAATGCGCCATGCAGGGACTGATGATGGACCTGAGATGTTGATGGGAGGTGTAGGTATGTCGATTAGAGGTGGAAGCGACACTACACCTGCTCAAGTTATTCAGCTTTATGCATTAAACAATGCCATCAATTATATAAGTGTAACTATAGTACAAATGCATATTTTCTGCACAGTTAAACACTGCAATGAAGAAAGGCAGATGGAATGAGCTTTAAAGCAGGCATCGACAGAAATGCAAACCGCTTCTCCGCTTGTGCACTGACCACCTCGTCTATTACAGCTCAGTTTTGAAAATGACTGAAGGAGAGATGCACGGAATCTGCCGATAAATGACAAGCAGCGATGCGCGCGCCAGATGTTAGCAACGCTTCATTGGAGCTGCGCGAAATCACCAGTACTTACCGCAAAACCGCCGAAATGCAAATTATTCGCGGAGATCGATAAATCCATTTGTAACGGAATCACTGGATAACATTCTTTCCAAAGGTGTTTTCACGCGATGAACGGGCGGCTCCGGCTGGGTCTCGCGCGCTTCCATGGGCAAGAGGGTCAGAGCGCGTGACGTAGCCGCTCCACATAGAGAGACGCTGTTTCAGGGCATTTAAATGTGTTGCCATGTAGTCGAACAGGAGTTGATTAAAAAATATGGAGTTCCCATCGAAGTACGTAAAAAAGACGGTTACGGAGCGAAAACAACAAGCCCTAAATGGTCACACGAGTGACCATCTGCTTATAGTGCGCATAAACGCCCACAAATTGGTTACTTTGAATTGCTTGATATATGTGTTTAGTCTTCTGTTGGTTGGATTTATGAGTATTCGGTTTAACAAAGTCCACATAACTTTGGGGAAGACTAGCCGGCGCATCATAAATATTTTGTATGATAATAAAAACACGATTTTCTTGAGGCTTTTTTTTCTTTTTTCGAAATGAGCATTAGGCAACATTGCCATCGTGTGGATAAAAGGGCATCTCCCCTTAGGAGTGCTCTAAGTGCTTCTGTCAGATTATATAACATCTTTCACTGCCCGATCAAATTATATTAGCCTGTATTATATAAAGCTGTATCTGTAAATAAATAATAATAAAAAAAACTAGGCTTCGCAATTAGTTTAGCTATTTAATCAACACAAATGGCAGTCTAGAAAAAAAAGAGAAACATTTCCCACACATTACGTAATAACAGTTAAAAAGGTGCAGGGTAAGCAAAATACCGGTTCTGCCAGACGGAGCACCAAAGCTTTTTGAGCTCAATTCAGGACTCCTTCTGCTTTACCCATCAGGTGTTTGGACCTCATCTTTTAGCTTAAAGGAGAGCCTCTTCTCATGTTCCGCCAACTAGTCACACACACCGAGTCTTGGACCTGTTAGAAGCCAGCCAAAGTCCAGCATTCAGGGCTGTTATGAGAACCTGTGGGACTATTAGTGTTTTTCAGGCGTCTCGTCGGTCACACTGTCCATACCTTGCATTTCAAGTCCATCTTAATCTATCCAAAAGGGCAGTGGATCCCGGCAGTATTATGCATACAAAATATGCACACTGTTGTAAAATTGAACATCTTGTGGTCAGAAACTCCTGTTTCTTATCTCCTCTGGTTTCTTCAAATACTATAGTAATTTATAGTAAATACTATAGTGTTTTTGAACCATACTATAGTAAAGTGAATGATACTGTATATATTATAGTATTTACAACACTTTGTTAATGAATGCTACAGCATACTGTAGTATTAACTATAGTGAACTGATAAACTGTAATAAATACTGTAGTATACTTTAGTTTTTACTACAGTAAACTGTAGTATATTGTAGTATAATATACCCTATAGTTGTAGAAAACTTAGTACAGTATTGGGTAAAGTAATTTGTTTATATTTCTATAGTTGTTATATTACCACAGCGATTATAGAATTACCACAACAGATTAATTCAAGTACTTTACTATAGTATGGTTCAAAAACACTATAGTATTTACTATAAATGACTATAGTATTTTTTCATGTGGGGTGCTTCACTTATCTTATTTCAAACATATACTACCATTTAAAAGTTTGGGATTAGTAAGATGTTTTGTTTTTAAAAGAAATTATTATTTTCAGTGGCAGTAAAGACATTTGTAATGTTACAAAAGATTTGTATTTCAACATCAAGGATTAGGATCGTGTGACAGGGAAGACTGGAATACTGGCTGCTGAAAATTCAGCTTTGCTATCACAGGAATAAATTACATCTTAAAATATATTAAAGTAGAATAGTTATTTCAAACTGTAATCATATTTCACAATATTACTGTTTTTGTTTTTAATCATATAAATGCAGCCTTGTTGAGACTTATTTTAAAAACATAAAGTGTATGTCTTTTCATATTAACCATATTACATTGAAATATTATTACTGTTGTTGTTTTTGATTATTATATCCTCTTATCTATTCATTATTATTTAGCATCAAAATGTTTGCCTATTTTTGAAACGTTTTTACACCTAAAAGTCTGAAATGTAGAAGGCATTTTTGAAAAAGTTGAAAATCTGTAGGGATAACAGTGCATTCAACCTGTGAAACAATGACTACAAACAGTAAGTATTTTATGCACATGCAAATTTATTCAGTCATCCTTTATAGATATGAACTGACAGCAAGTGTAAACATTGTTTTCAGAAGGAAGAAACATTAAATTATACAGCGTAGAACACCAAAACAACTGAATCTCTGGTTATTATTTACTATCACATCAATACTAACAACAACAGACATTCACAATCGCGAACTCCCTAAACCCCCTTCCTGTTCTCAAAGTTCTCACTTCATATAATCATTTACTGTAAGGTAACCTTCTTGTGTGCTCATCATGCGCTCAACTAGCTAACTACTGGGCCGTAAGAACACTCAAAAGTGTTCAAACAAGAGACGTACTGTAATGTATTAACCAGCCATGTAAAGTGTAGTAAGAGTTTGCAGCTTACACATTTTGTCATATCCATTGACAATGTGAGGTGAGAAACAGCTGTTTAACGTGGCATAGGTATATCCTATCTGTCTATGTGTGTGCTATCTTTAGTTTTCTTAAGGTTTTGGCACATTATTGCGCCATGATCACTAATGTGCAAGTGAAGAATGAATAGTATGAAAATCAGCTCCTTGGTATCAATGCTTCATGCATCTAAGATGTATTTTGTGGTGCATATACCCTGTAGATTTCATTTAGGGACTTACAAATATTCCTTCCTTCTAGGGGTATGGTTATCCTGATCACAAGCACCATAGATATGTGAGCATAACACAAACAAGTCATTTAGATAAAGATGCAAAATGAGAACAATCAGATGACTAAAAAGTGTTTTTGCATAAAGCAGAGTGGGTGGTTGATTCAAAGGAGCTAGTGGATACGAGAGAACAACAATTCATGAAGAAGGGTTTTAGCTAGGGGACATCATTTTTATTCCAGTTCCTCCTCTGGTGCAATGGTGCTGGTCTGCTCAGAGGTAATACCTAAAATATCAAAGGCACACAAGTTAGTTTTACAATTATAGAAATAATTTGACATGCTTTAAGAATTTCATACCAAGCAACACTGCAGCTGCCTCCTACAGTGTATGTGGTTAACGACGCAACACAAAACTCAAACCACTCATGATGTTTTTAATAAAAAAACAAGTCTCACTTGAAGCATCATCATCATTGAGAGATTTATTCTCTTCCTCAACATAACCAAAACTTAAAAGTTTGGACATGTTCACTGGAGCTGCCCTCTTCTTCTCATGGGAACTGTAGAGACAATTATCAAATACTTATACACTAAATACATTTCAGGAATTTAATAATTGTTTTTATTGTGAATCTGGAAAATAATGTAGAGGCTAAAAATGTAAAAAGAGACATACATCTTTTTGAACTTGTTGGCTTCCACAATCTCTTTTTGGCTTAGGGAGAGCTTCTGCATCTCTGATGCAGCATGAATTACATTCTGTGTAAGGAAATAAGATGTTTATAATTTTAGGATTGAACAAAATTATCCACAATTTAATATAATGGTATAAAATGCTACTAATGCAACTTTCTTTACATGTGATTAATTCAAAATTCACAATGAATAATTCCAACCAGCAATAAAAAATAAACGTCACAAATGCATCATTAATACAAAGAAAGATGAGAAGCATGAAGGCAGAATAATAAATGACTAATAATGCAGTAAGATGATTCAGTTTCCTGTGTAAAAGATGAAAATGATAGGGAACGAAGTTAGAACCACAGATCTAACGTTACAGGGTACAGAGCCATAGCAACAGTCATTTGAGTCAGTGTTCTAAAAGAACTAGTTCTTTATAGTTAAATTTCAAACTGGTTTTTACATTTAAAAGTCTTTGTTCCGTAACCTTAGTACTTTATAGTATCTGCTTTCAAAGTATGCAACCCTAACTTGACTACAGCAAATGAGTATTTTGTCTTTACAACTAAATAGCCACATAGCAAACAATTTTATCAAATTTGTATGCCTAAAGAGTCACCATGAAAACACAGAAGATACACTATATGGACTACACTATTGGGACACCCCTTCTAATGAACAGGTTTGACTACTTTAGTCATTTCCATGAGTACAAATCTTAATGGTAAAGCATATAATGATATTCTAGGGAATTGTGTGCTTCTAATTTTATAGCAACAGTTTGGACAGGAATCTTTTCGATTCTAACATGACAATGCATCTGTGTATAAGGCAAGGTTCAAAAAGAAATGATTGATTCAGTCAGTGTGGAAGAACTTGACTGGTCTGCAGAAAGCAAAGTCCTAATCCCAGCTGAACACCTCTGGTGTGACTTTAATTGCAGACCTTGAGCCAAAAACCAAACACCAAAGACTTATGCTGGGTACACACCACAAGATAATCGGGCTGATTTTGGGCCGATTTCTCCCCTTCCGACAATCCTAGGTAATGTCCCGCCCGATTATCTTGGTGGTTCTAAAGATTATCTTATCAGATTTCCCTGTGGTGTGAGGTGTGTTAAGAGTGACTGAATCTGCTCGGAAGAACGTTGGAGGTGCCCCAATTGCGAATCGTAAATATTCAATACATATGGGTAGAGTCATTTTAGACACTTCCAAAGCTGTTGCAACAGAGATGGAAATACAATTTTTAAATACATGAATTATGTTTCCATCTATGTTGCCACAGTTTTGGAAGTGCCTTTTTCTGTTCTAAAGAAGGGGTGTCCCAATACTTTTGTCCATATGTGACCCTGGAGCACAAACCAGTCATAAGTAGCACAGGTATTTTTGTAGCAACAGCCAACAATACATTGTATTTTATGCCAAAAAACATTAGGATATTAAGTAAAGATCGGGTTCCATGAAGACATTTTGTAAATTTCCTACCGTAAATATATCAAAACTTTGGCATTGCTAAGAACTTTAATCTGGACAACTTTAAAAGCGATTTTCTCAATATTTTGATGTTTTTGCACCCTCAGATTCCAGATTTTCAAATAGTTGTATCTCAGCCAAATTTTGTCCTAACATCCTTATTTATTCAGCTTTCATGATGTATAAATCTAAAAAAAATTGACCCTTATGACTGGTTTTGTGGTCCAGGGTCACATATAGTGTATCTTGCAAAAGTCCTATATATAGTCCTATGGGAGAACATGGTCTGACCAGATCTTTATCCAAAGTCTTCATGTCAACCATTAAGAAAATAAAAAGCAGAATCACAACAATGGAAAACAAAAACAACAGCATGCAGCTTGGAGTTTTTACTCAAATGATTCAAGTGAAGATTTCTTCACTAATATGGTTTTGCAGGTGCATGGCAAAAAAGAAAGATGGCAACTGAAAGATTGTTTGTAATATGGCAGCAGGAGGAAGTTATGGGAGGGTTAAATAAGTGATGGCTATCACGGTCTTTGCTGATCCATTCACCTTTTTACCAGAATCCCAGGCTGAACAGTTATCAGTTCCAAAAGGGGCTTCCAGGTGCTGTAAGACCTCTTTAGACTTGCTGTTTCCATCAGGGGTAGTTGCTTCACTGCTGCTGTAAGCATAAGATGACATGATTGAACCCCAGTTTCACACCACCATACTGGATGAATTGGGGTGGAACCCTTTTTCTCTACACAACCCTATAATTCTTCTGAGAGAAGAATGTAGGTCCTTCATGTCACCCTATTGAACTGCTTGAACATTCCATGCTGAAGGAAAAGTTCACCCAAAAATGAAACATTTCTAAAATATTTACTATCCTCACACCATCCAAGATGAAGATGAGCTTTTTTCTTTGTTTGTTGGAGAAATTTAGCATTACATCATTTGCGCACCGATGGATCCTCTGCAGTGAATGGGTGCCGTCAGAATGAGAGTCCAAACAGCTGATAAAAGCATAACAAGAATCAATAATCGACATGTCTCGAGATCATCAATTAACATCTTGTTAAGAGAAAAGCTGCGTGTTTGTAATAAACAAATCTATCATTAAGAAGTTTGAACTTTTAACCCCTTTAAACCGTCGCCTCTAGCCTAAAATAAAGTCTATAATCCTTAATGATGCTTTCTCTAATGAAAAAGTCTGTCGCCCGGTGTCCTCTCACATTAAAATCCACCAAGATATTTGTTTAGAACTGTTTGGGGCTGTTTTCACTAGGGATGCACCGATACCACTTTTTCCAGTACTCGCCCGATACCGATACTTTTATTTTTGGTACTTGCCGATACAGAGTACCGATACTAGGGCTGCACGATAAATCGAAATGGAATCGAGATCGCGATTCGACAGAAGCTGCGATTGTCATGCGTATCTTTCAGTGAAGCACGGTTCTGTGATCAGCAGTAAATCTCCATCCGAAGGCCAGAGGGCGCTCTCGCGCAGAAACTCCAAATATGCCCCGAAGAAGAAATCCAGGAAATGCCTATCGCTGCAGCTGAATAAACAGAAGATTCAACTGCTTTCACTGATTCAACGTGACTTATAAACACACGACTACAGCAATATACGGTTTATCTGAGTTCTTATTATTATCATTTTCATTAAAATAAAGTATATTTATAATGCAATGCCTTTATCACTGCTTAAATACTATGAAATATGTTGAGTGCATTATTCTGTGTAAGAAGCCACATCATCTCACAGAAGGATTTATTTCAAACACTCTAACGTTATATTCATTGCATACATATACTTCGTAGTAGACATCCTTAACTCCATTCTGCTGTCTGTTGTTCTGTTGTCGGTGTTTCTTTGTCTGAATATGGCGCTTATCACATGCTGTGTGGTATTGGCGTTTGGTATCGTGGCATTTTAACAAGTACGAGTACGAGTACAGGAGCTCAGTATCGGGCCCGATACCGAGTTTTCAAACTGATCTGTGCATATTTCTCTCCTGATTTAGACGAGACAACTTTTTCACTGGAGATAGCAATATTAATCGATAAAGGACTCAGTTTGAAGTTAAAAACATCTGAATTATTAATTTCTTTATTACAAACATGCAGCTTTTTTCACAAGACATTAATTGATGGACTGGAGGCAAGTGGATTACTAACGGATTATTGTGATGTTTTTATCAGCTGTTTGAACTCTCATTCTGACAGCACCCATTCATTGTAGTGGATCCATTGGTTGAACAAGTGATGTAATTCTAAATCTGTTCTGATGAATAAACAAACTCGTCTACAGCTTGGATGGCCTGAATTCCTTTAAATACCAGAAGTAATTGACACATTCATAGCATCTTTCTCCAGCCAAATAATTTGTAATAAACTGAGATGATCTCTTATAATCTGTCTAGGATGATTCTTTTGATCAGAATGATGTATTTCCGAAGCATTTGGCTTCATTTATTATTTCTGTTCATAACAACACCTTATGGGCTGACAAATTCTCACCTCTCTTGATCATCAGGTGTGCCAGAGAACCAATTAGAGGGTTTGTAGGAATTGTTAGGTTTTGTTTCCACAGGGTCATCGTGACTCAGCAACCCTATGGGAGAAATGAAAGATAAGCAGGACATAATTAAAATGAATCAAATCAAATCTAATGTTGTGATTTTTTTGTGTTTATCAAGCTGATTTCACTTTTAGTAATCCTGTTTTGTGTACAAATGTCTTAACTTTTGGTAGTTGTATCAAACAATAAGTCACTAAATACTTCAAGATAATTTGTCACGATCACTTTGTATTCTATACTAAACATTTGTGCAAAAGCAGTAGGTCATTCTAAACACATGTACTTCACTTAGTTTCTTTAATAAATAGTGAGACAAGTGCATAAGATGCTATTCTGAACATATCATAAATCATGGCAAAGTTGAAGATAAATTTGAAAACAATACATTCTAGTGTGACACAATTACCCCTCTGTCCTCCTTGTTTTGCAAGTTTAACATAATCCGAGTCAGTGGCCTGAATTCCTACGCGTCTTCCTCCTTTAGTTATTTCTTGAGGAGTGGTGTCGGCAGTCGCAGATAAACCCGGAATCTGTGATGAGGGTCCAACAGCTCCATTTGAACTAGCAAGGTTAGCTGTCCTAACACCTACAATGAAATTATAATATTTGTACAATTATTTGCCTTAATCAAAAAATATTTGTGAAAACAATATTCATGTGTATTATGTGACAGCAATGTAGGCATAAGGTGGTCTGTAAAGAAGATAACAGTATAATGCGATTCTCAGAAGGACCGTTACCTGGTTTTGTCCGGCGATAGTTGGGCTCGGCAGCCATGACTGGTGTCTTAGTGGTCAGTGGTGGTTTGATAGCTCTGCAACTGCAGAAAGACAAAGTTAAGTCCTTTGCATTTATTCCAAATAAAAGGTCAGCCGAACTATTGTCCTTTAACGCGTGCTTAAATTATCCAATTAAAGCGCGAATGAAATGTCAGTGTCAGCTCGACATATTGAGCACTGATCATTTCTTCGTGTAGACAGCCGTGTATCTACAGCTACCTTACCAAAGCGAATAAATGTATCTATTACCGATCATGTTTTAAAACACTGTGGTAATTTTAGCGATTTCTCTCAGGATTTTCTTGTTTATCATTTAGCTCTCGAGTCAACCTTGTCGCCTAGTAACAAAAGCAGCATCAGGACCACAATCATCATCTGTACAAGACAAGACAATTATCAGCGCAGATTTTAAAAATAGAACTCACAGACATTGCAGATAAAAACAACATTGGAAGATTGGAACATTGATATACCTGAGGCTACGAAAAGATGTGGAAAAGACAAAGCGTACGTCGTGTTAACCAGAGCACAGAAGGGGGACGCCTAGCTTCCTCTTCTTCATCAGATTGAACTGCGCACTGAACCCGGAGACGCCTTTCCTGCCACCTACTGGATAGAGAATGATCTTCAAGAAGCGTGGAAACACCTCCTCCGCACAGCCCACAGCACAGTTTTGACAAACGCAAGAATTTGCATGTCATGTAGTATATCATTGAGAAGTAAGGATTAGCTAATATGGTTTTAGATTTTTATTAAACTTTTGTTATTAACATTTATATTAGCACGTATCCTCTTATTTATTTATTTGTTTGTTTGTTTATTTATTTATTTGTTTGTTTTAAGACAGTTTAAATATGGAGGGCCAAATTACTCAAAATTAAATCATTACATAAATGTTTAAATATATAAATAAATCGTTAAATGCATAATTAAATACACATTGGCTATAAATGCGTAAATAAATGCAGAAATATTCATTCATTCATTCGTTCGTTCCTTCATACATTAATTCATTCATTTTATACACGTCTCGACAACCACTGCCCTGAAAATGAACTGTGGAATAAATAAATAAACGAATGAATGAAGGAATATTTATGCATTTAATTATTTAAATATGTATTTAACCATTGATTTATATATTCCAATATTTATTTAATGATTTAATTTTGAGTAATTTGGCCCTCCATACTGTTCATCTTCATCAATTCTTTATTTATGTTTTAACCTATATGGAAGTCATTTTCTGAAGACATTCTGCCTTTTTATTTTATTATTTTATTTTACTTTACTGTATTTTATTTTAAAATGAAAGTGAATTGAAATCTGCTATACATCTTTAAAAATTCTCTTTTTCTATTTTAATGTACGGAAGGCTTTTTTTGACAATTTTAAATAAATTAATTTAATGATAAAAAAATGAATAGCACATATACAATTTCATTATGAGAAATTAAATTAAACAATCTAATTTTCATTTTTATCATACCTATACAATTATGTTTTTTAATTGGCAGAAAATGTCATCCATATTTATGTAGGTCTACGTTTTGATTGTTTCAGAGGTGATTTTAAACATGATTCTCCATAAATGTGCGCTGACACAGACTTACAGTAAAATCATTCTGTAGTTTGTAGTGAAGCCCCGGGGACTTTACTGTGGTCACGTGACGTAACATCCGTTCAGAGCGAAGGCGCGCGTTAAAACCAGAGAGAGCGACGTTCTCAGCAGCAGATATGCCAGCACACACTCTGAAGATGACAGCATCTGTTCAATACATAAGAAAACTGCTGGGAAAAAGCAGCTGTGCGACAAGCAACCTGTTGAACACTGGACACAAAACACAGAAGAACACTACCGATTCTAAAACCATCAGGAACAAAGATGGAAAAAGTCATAAAAGAAACGTAAGTGACTATTTTCGTATTTGCTTTATTTTTGACGTGTTTATTTTGTTTGATGTTTTAATATGATTTGATATTTCTCTAGTAATATTCTGCTGAACATGTAGGTTTCTACTAATATTTAGTAGGCTATGTAAATAACATATTAACCTACTAAATTGCTTATTTTAATAATTAACAGTGTGAAATGTTATTTTGTAGGTAGTGCAATTCCAAGACAACACAACAGAGCAGTATATACGGTAAAAAAAAAGTTATTAAGTTGCATCTTAAGCTTGTCAACCCACATGCACAACTCAAATTTGGTCTGACTCTCTCTTGCTCATGTCTCTTGGTTAACAGGAAAAGTGTCGTTTTAAGAAGAAAAGAAAATGAAACTTTTGGGTTTGACATCCAGGTAACCTCATTACCCACCCACCCTCTCTCTCTCTCATACTCTGCTTATACTTTTTTCTCCATTCATTCAAGCATTACGTGCCTGCCTGAGGGCTTATTATCTGTCAGGGGATAATTGGATTTTGGATGATGAATTGATTGGGTCTTTACTCCCTGTCCATAGACAAGCAGTGTTGAGAGAAGCATCAGTACTGAGCAGGATTTGGGCTCGTGTGTGTGTTGGGTGAAGGAGAACAGTCTGGCAGAGAGTAGTGGGTTAATGACAGGTAAGTTATTAAGACACCTGCTCACTTCTGTCGAGCACCAGTGTCATTCATACTTACTAAAATCTCTTTGTCTCTCACCTCAGGTGATGTTATTATAACGGTCAACAGTGTGTATATTGCTGGATTCACTCAGCAGCAGATCAACAATCTGGTTCAAAAGTCCTCCACCTTAATGTAAGACTCAACACTATTGTCTATGTTACGTTTTTGATGATTAATGTACAGTTATACAATGTATTTTCAGCGGAAAAAGAATATAAAAATGCTACAGTAAAAAAATGTTAGTTTGTTCACTGAAATATTTTTATTTTAATTGTTTGTGAGGAAAAAATATGAATTAGCATAATTTATGGTTAAAGTCTACATATTTAATATTTAATTAGATATAACAGGTCACCACATGTATACACACACATACCTTTTTATTAAGGTTTTATATTATTGTTATTATTGTTGTTGTTGTTGTTATTATTAAGTATTTTAATGTCATTTTTAATAAGAAAAGTAGAAGTCACATTTTTATTAATGGCCCCTTTGTAAAGCATCGCATTTGATTATATTTCATTCAAAATGTTTAATGCAGTGCTTATTGGATTGCAATAATTTTTATAATATTACAATATGTGACCACAAAACCAGTCTTAAGTGCCAATTTTTCCGAAATTGAGATTTATACATCATCCGAAAGCTGAATAAATAAGCTTTCCATTGATGTATGGTTTGTTAGGACAGGACAATATTTGGTCGAGATACAACTATTTGAAAATCTGGAATCTGAGGGTGCAACAAAATCAAAAGATTGAGAAAATCGCCTTTAAAGTTGTCCAAAT